>NC_090676.1:10800898-11011664 GCF_013368605.1 Nyctibius grandis
CTGACTCAGCTGTTCCCCATCCGGCATAAGAAGGCCCGGTGCCATGAAAGCCGCCCCGTGGTCAACAAACCCAAAATCCCACCTCCGGCACCAGTCTCTTAGCCACATATTAATCTGTTGTACTTTCATAGTCTTTTTCCTATTTTCACCAAATACCAAAGGAATTGAAGAGTATAGCACCTGCGCACCTACCCCCTTTAGCAAACGCCCCAGGGCCCTGAAGTCCCTTTTGATTGCCCTGGGACTTCTCTCTTCAATCTCATCCCTACCCCCCTGGAATACTAATAGTGGGTAGTAGTCAGAGGGTTGCCATGTCTTTTCTGGCACCCGCAAGGGACTTAGGGCCCCGCCGAGTGGAAACCATACTGTTACTAATACTTAAAAAATCGAATAAAATTCAATCATAAAATGATAAGTTTAATAAGATAGGTATACTGGGAAAAAGGGGTATTGTGTTTGCTATAGAGTCTGCAGAGTTAGCCATAGGTTGTTAAATTTTAACAGGTTACCGTGGAAATCCCATTAGGTGACTTACTGGACCTAAGAGACCGTCATGGACAGTAGTTGAATACAATAAGGTTGCCTGGACTTCCTGCTTTGGAACCAGTTAGAACTGGTCTTGAGGATTGACCAAGAGCCAAGGTGTTAATACGCCTGCGCAAGAAGGAGAGGTGAAAAGTGCACAGCGAGGAAGACATACGGCCTTCATCGCGGAGACCCCGGCCCACGACCACCGGAAGAAAATACACATGCGCAACCAGGAGGAGTTAAAGGCGGAGACTATGGAAATGATTTCTTGGAACTCATTATAATAAAGACCATCTTTTCGGGGAAAAGTTATGCATATGTATAAGAATTCATGGAATATGTAACATTTTACTACATAAATACAGAATGATTTCTCAAGGGAGGCGCGCACGGTTTTTAGGAGGGACTACCTCCTCGTGCCGCCCAGCTGCAATAAAGGTGTGCCTGCTTCTTAATGCTACATTGGTGTTAAGAGGTTTTATTCCCGATTTCGGTGACAATACCTGCCTGCCCGCCTACCCTGCTCGCCGCCCTGCCTGCGAGAACTGCTGCGCAAACTGCCACGCCCCTGGGGCTGTGCCCTCCACCGCCCCGGGACACACACAGTCACTGCTGACTCCCCCTCTCCCCTCTCCCCTAGGACTAGTCCCTGCCCTCCCAGAGGCTCTTTATCACCCGATCACAGGGGGTAGTGCTACGCCCCCTCCTCTCCTGATTCGTTGCCGGGAACTTCCGGGTCCAGGCGGGTCTCGGGCTGCTGCTTGGGGGGCCCAGAGCACGGAAACCTCACGGAAACCGCCCGCCTGCCATGGCCCGATCTCTCCCCACACAAACCTCAGCAGCTGCCGCCGCCGCTGCCGCCGTCGCAGCCGCCGTTGCCGCCGCTTCCGTTGCCAACTGGCTGTTTGTTATGGTTTCACCGCGTTTAAATCTCCCGCGGTGCCTCCGGCTACGCCCCCTCCTCTCCTGATTCGTTGCCGGGAACTTCCGGGTCCAGGAGGGTCTCGGGCTGCTGCTCGGGGGGGCCCGGAGCACGGAAACCGCCTGCCCGCCACGGCCTGATCTCTCCCCACACCAACCTCAGCCGCTGCCGCCGCCACTGCCGTTACTGACGAGGAAAAGCTGGGGGAGGCCAAGAGCCCCTGGCTGTGCCCTACTGGGCCGGACTGGGAGGCACTGGGTGGGGCTGAGGGGCTCCCTGTGTCCCCCAGCTCCCCCCCCCGCGGCAGCTTCTTGGGGCTCAGCCCCTCCATGCTGGCGTCCCCGCTCCCCCCGGGCCCCCCCGAGGAGGTGATAAGAGGTGGGTGTGGGGGGAGGTATGGGGGGGGTGACAATGTCTGTGTGTGTGTGTCCCAGTGTCACCGTGGGGTGTCCCCCCCCCAGAGCTCTTCCCAGAGGTGTATCTCGGCCCGGAGGTGGGGACCGGCAGCCTGCCCTGCAGTGTCACCGGGGTCTGTGTCCCCCCCCAGATTTCGTCAATGACGTGTGTCTCAGTCCACAGGTGGGTACTGGCCCGTCCCCTCAGTGTCACCCCCACCCTTGGTGTCACCTCCCCCAGGTGTCACCACCCCTCTGGCGTCACACCCCCTCCCAGTGTCACTCCCTGTCCTCCCAGGCCGTGGCAGTGTCCCAGGGAGGTGGCAGAAGCTGGTGGCAGCCATGCGGGAGCGGGCCCGCATCTGGCGCAGCCTCAGCCCCGCCCAGCGCCTCCCATACGGGTACGTACTGGCTTATACTGGTCCCCTCCAGTATCCCCGCCTCAGGACTGCGCAGTGTCCCCTGCCATGTCCCCTCTGTCCCCGCAGACAGCGCGCGCGGCGCTTCAGCCGCCTGCACAACCGGGTGCTGCGGCCACACGGAGACAGTGACAGCGACCGGGACAGTGACGGGGACACTGACCCCCCCCCGCCCCTCCAGCTCCTCCTGGCCACCCGCACTGCCACGCCCTGGGGGGACCCTCTGCCACCCTGATGTCCCCTCCTGGCCCCAGCCCTGTCCCTGTCCCCAACCCCCAGGGACAGCCCCATTCCTGGTGCCTTTAACCCCAAAATGATTTATTTCCCCGGGGGGGCTGGTCCTGCCCTGGGGGAGGGGGCACTTGGGGGCACTTGGGGACACTTGGGGACCACCCCCCACAGCACTGCCCCCCTCCCCAGCCAGCTCCCCCTAATAAAACCCGTTTGTTGTTTCAGTCTTTGCCTTGTCCCTCCGTGTGTGTCCCCCCAAGTGCCACCCACCCGTGTCCCCAAGTGTCCCCAACGAGGCCACCAGCATCACTAGAGCCTTTTATTGGCTGGGGGGATGTGTCTGGGCCCCCCCTTAGTTCTTCTTGGTCCTCAAGGCCTGGGTCAGTGACCACAGGGAGTAGCACGCACCTGGGGGGAGGAGCAAGCCCAGGGACGGCCCCTCCCCCACCCCAGGGCCCCACAATGGGGCCCTTTGTGACCTCACTTGGTGACACCCCCCGGCGCTGCGCGTGTCAGCACGGCTGCGGCCCCCAGCCCGCAGTGTCCGGCAGGACGGTGACGGGACAGGCCAGGAACGAGGAGCTGGCGAGGAGCCCCCGAGCGCAGCCCACGTCTTTCTCCGCCGCCCCCGGCAGCCCCCCAGAGCCGAGGCATTTTGCCAAAGCTTCCCCCTTCCCTACTGCTACCCCTTAAGTCCATCCAGCAGGATGGCAGAGAGAGAGGGCAGGAGCAAGGAGCTGCCAAGGATAACCCAAGAGCAGCCCTCTCCTCCATCCAGTGGGATGGAGAGGACACCCCCCAGCCGCCCCAGGGTGGCCTGGGAGAAGGACAGGGCTTCCCAGGAGAGCAGCTCTCCATCAAAGCCCTATGAGGTGACCATGGTGCAGCCACTGCAGATTGGTGAGTGAGGGGCCCTGTTGGTCTGGGCAGGGCTGGGGCCAGCGAGCGCACTCTGCTCGACGCCAGGGTCACGTTTCCCCAGCTCGCTGGCAGTGGGGATCCGGCGTGTGGTGGGCGTGATGCTGCCTGAATGCCGGGGCTGCTCAGGGCTGGCAGGTGGCCCCAGCACAGCCTCTCCCAAGGAGGGAGGGAGCAGAGGGGACCCGGCTCCTGCTCCAGGGCACAGGCAGCGCGAGGCAGGTGGGCCGGCCGGAGGCAGTGATGATGGGGGACAGGGACCTTTCCTGCCCGTCTGCGAACGAGTTCCTCAGCCCGGTGCATGGGGGGCTTTCCCCTTTGTGCCATGCTCCAGCAGCACTGCCGAGGAGTCCCTGAGGGCAGCCCTCTCCTCCGTCCAGAGGAATGGAGAGGAAACCCCCTAGCCGCCCCAGGCTGGCCTGGGAGAAGAACAGGGCTTCCCAGGAGAGCAGACCTCCATCAAAGCCCTACGAGGTGACCATGGTGCAGCCACTGCAGATTGGTGAGTGAGGGGCCCCGTTGGTCAGCCCTGATGGGGGGGAGGAGGGCGTGCAGCTGGGAGGCTGTGCTACGGGGAGCACGCTGGGGAGCAGGGGGGTTGACGACGCTCTGTGCCTAGGGCTTGCCGTGCAACCCCTGAGGCACCAAAACTAGGAGAAGCTGTCTGAGATCATCAGCGGAGAGTCGGGGCAGTGCTGTGCTGGCCGGGTCTAGTGGGGCAAGGGACAGAGCGTGGGTAGGGTGCTGCCGTGCCTTGCCCTGCTCCAGGGAAATGCTTCAGGGGCAGGGGAACGTGGCAGGGGCATTTGGGGCATTGCTGTGCAGCAGCTCTCTCCTGGCCAGGGAGAGGCAGTGGGGCTGGCATGGGCTGAGGGGATGCCTGGGGGTCTCTGCACACACGGGGGGTCATCTCGGCTCTCTTTGTTTCTGTCACAGCCCTTGAGCCCTTCAGAAAAGACAGCGACCTCTCCGTCTGTTCCCTGGCCGCTCGGACCATTGTCACCCTGAGCTCTCAACGGGTGCAGCCAAGATCACGCTGGACCCTGCAAGCGCTGTTCTCCTGGTGTTGCCCTTGTGTCAGGCAGAGGAGCAGCTCTCCTTAGAAAAAAAATGGCTCTATTTTAATAAAGGTGGAAGAAGCAGCCCCAGCCCGTGGTGTCCTTCAGCTGTGTAGCACCCTGAGCGTGTTGAGCAAACAGTGTCACTCCTGGCATCTCCCACTGCCTGCAGGACAGTCCCCACCTCAGCACACCCTGGCCCCAGGCTTGTTTGTCATTGCCCCTTCCCCAGAAGAAGCCGTGTTTGTTCATCCCCAGGGAAGTCTTTTCTTTATGGAATCACAGAGCGGTTTGGGTTGGAAGGGACCTTAAGGACCATCTAGTTGCAACCCCCCTGCCACTGGCAGGGACACCTTCCACCAGACCAGGTTGCTCCAAGCCCCATCCAACCTGGTCTTGAACACTGCCAGGGAGGGGGCAGCCACAGCTTCTCTGGGCAACCTGGGCCAGGGTCTCACCACCCTCACAGCATAGAAAGTCCTCCTAATATCTCATCTCAATCTCCCCTCTTTCAGCTTAAAACCGTTCCACCTCGACCTGTCACTCCATGTCCTTGTCAAAAGTCCCTCTCCAGCTTTCCTGTAGCCCCTCCAGGTGCTGGAAGGTGCTAGAAGGTCTCGCCTGAGCCTTCCCTTCTCCAGGCTGAACAGCCCCAACTCTCTCAGCCTGTCTCCAGAGCAGAGGAGCTCCAGCCCTCTGAGCATCTCCGTGGCCTCCTCTGGACTCACTCCAACAGCTCCATGTCCTTCTTCTGTTGTTGCCCCCAGAGCTGGACGCAGCACTTCAGGGGGCGTCTCACGAGAGCAGAGCAGAGGGGCAGAATCCCCTCCATCGCCCTGCTGGCCACGCTGCTGGGGATGCAGCCCAGGACACCATTGGCCTTCTGGGCTGTGAGCGCACGTTGCCGGCTCATGGTGAGCTTCTCGTCACCCATCGCCCCCAAGGCCTTCTCCTCAGGGCTACTCTCAATCCCTGCTCCACCCAGCCTCTATTTGTACTTGGGATTGCCCTGACCCACGTGCAGGACCTTTCACTTAGCCTTGTTGAACTTCATGCGGTTTGCATGGGCCCACCTCTCAAGCCTGTCAAGGTCCCCCTGGATGGCATCCCTTCCCTGCAGCGTGTCGACCGCACCACCCAGCTCAGTGTTGTCCCCAAACTTGCTGAGGGCGCACTCAATCCCACTGTCCATGTCGCCAACAAAGATGTTAAACAGGAACGGTCCCAGTACCGACCCCTGAGGAACGCCACTTGTCACTGGTGTCCACTGGGATATCGAGCCGTTGACCGTAACACTTTGAGCTCAACCATCCAGCCAGTTCTTTATCCACCGAGTGCTCCATCCATCAAGCCCATGACTCTCCAATTTAGAGACAAAGCTGTCATGCCGGACGGTGTCAAATGCTTTGCACAAGTCCAGGTAAATGACATCAGACACTCTTCCCCTATCCACCAGTGCTGTAACCCCGTCGGAGAAGGTCACCAAATTTGTCAGGCATGATTTGCCAACCCCCCCTCCTCGTCTCCCCTGCCTGTCCTTCCTAAAAAGCCTGTATCCCTCCATTCCAATGCTCCCATCATCAGAGTCATCCCACCATGTCTCCCTGATGCCAATAAGGTCGTAGCCTTGCAGGTATGCGCACGTCTCGAGCGCCTCTTGTTTGTTCCCCATGCTCCGTGCGTTTGCATAGAAGCATTTCAGTTGGGCCCCCGACGAAGCTGTCTCGCTGCCTGAAATTCCTTTCTGCAGCTCTTCCGGCGCTCTCCTGCTGACTTGCCATCCTTCTCCAGGCTCTGGGCACCTAGTGCTGGCTCTGGCATCGGACTGGCTGAATTGGGAGGGACTGAGGTTCCCCTCCCCCAGCAAATCTCGTTTAAAGCCCTCTTTACCAACTTGGCTAGCCTATGACCCAAGATGGTCTTCCCCTTCTGTGACAGATGGACCCCGTCGGCTGCCAGAAGACCGGGTTTCTCAAAACGAGTCCCGCGGTCTAAGTAGCCAAACCCCTGGCTGTGGCACCAGCCCTGTAGCTATGTGTTGATTTGCCTAATTAGACTGTCCCTTTTAGTCCCCTTCCCTTTGACCGGGAGGATCGATGAGAAAACTACCTGGGCCCCAGAGTCCTTTACCACTGCTCCCAGGGCTCTGTGGTCCTCCTTGATACGTCTCAGACTGCTCTTAGCTGTATCACTGGTGCCCACGTGAAGCAGCAGCAGCGGGGAATAGTCTGAGGGCTGTACCAGGCTCGGCAGTCTCTCCGTGCCGTCCCTGATGCGAGCCCCCGGTAGGCAGCACACCTCTCTAGAGAGCGCATCAGGTCAGCAGATGGGTGCCTCTGTGCCCCTCAGTAGAGTCACCTCCCACTATCACCCATCGCTTTTTCTTGGTAGCACTGGTCTTTATACGGGGGGCACGCTGGGCTACCTCACTGGGCTCCAACGTCTCTCCTGATGCAGCGGGTCTTTCCTCCTCAGACTGCAGAGGACTGAAGCGGTTCTGCAAGGGCACCTCAGGCTTCGGGGGAAGTCTCTTCCTCCTGCTAGTCCTTGCCTTTGCATCCTTCCATTCCTCCTGGGAATGCCTTTGCATCCTTCCATGCCTTTGCATTCTTCCATTCCAATGGCCCGCTGGGTCACCCCAGGGTCCCCAAGGGTCCCCCCAGAGTCCCCCTAGGTCACCCCAGGGTCCCCCCACTGTCCCCAATGCCCCCCTCATCACTCCACGGTCCCCAATGACCCCCTGGGTCACTCCACAGTCCCCAGTGTCCCCCTGAGTCACCCCAGTGTCCTCCCACAGTCCCCAGTGTCCACTTAGGTCAGCCCAATGTCCCTCCACGGTCCCCAATGTCCCTCTGAGTCACCCCAAGCTCCCCAAAATGCTCTCTGGGACCTCCACGGTGTCCAGTATCCTCCAGAGTCACCCCCAAAGTGAGTGTACTCTGGGGTCCACCTGGTCGCCCCATGCCCCCCCAACGTCCCCATCAGTCACCCTAAAGACCCCCCCCAAGGTCCACAGTGTCCTGCAGGGTCCCCCAAAGTCCCCCTGGGGTCCCCCATCTCCTGCCCTGCTGTGACCCAGTGTCCTCATGATCCCACATGTTCTCTCACGTCCTCCCCACTGCCCCTGGGGTCTCCAAACTCCCTGGGGGTCCTGCTGGGTCCCTTTTGTGGTGCCCCCATGTCCCTCCAGTGCTGTTGGGGTCCCCACTTGATCCCCCTCAGGGACCCTCCCAAACCTCTCCTCCACCTCCTGTCTCTGTCCCCAGCCCTTCAAGGGAGGCTCAACCCACCCCCCCAGTCTATTTCTGGAGGGGGACCCCCAAATATTTCCGTGTCCCCCCCAGGCACTGTAACACGGTGCTGCAGAACGTGAAGGAGATGTGGACGGAGGTGCCCAAGAGCGGGAAAGGGAAGAAAAACTTCCAGCCCGTCACCAAAGATCGCTGCGTCTCCAAGATGTTCCTGCGCGGCGACTCCGTCACTGTCGTCCTCCGGAACCCCCTCAGCGCCGGGAAGTAGCGGAACCCCTGTCACCCGGGGACCCCCCCCCGTCACCTGGGGAGCCCCGCTCACCCTGATCCCCCCCTCAGGATCCTCTGAGAGCCCCCTCATGGGGGAAAAAAGTTGACTGTCCACGCTTGTGCAAGCCCACATGCCGGAATCTCTAGCCAGACTTGGGTAGGAGTGTAAGGGGGGATGTCTGGGAAGCAACCACATGTACTTTTGTCCTGGTTTGGCCCAAACCAGGCCAATTAGTCTTGGAGAAACCAAGGTCACTGCTAAATTCCTCACTGCTTATGAGTGAAGAGCCGAAGGGGGGTCGCACCTGCAGGGAGGAGCAGACAGGGCAAGTGACCCAAGATTGACCAACGAGGTATTCCATCCCATACACGTCATTCTCACTTTCCTATTTATCACTAACCCACTGCCTCCTGGAGGTGGGGCCCAGGAGGGAGGGGCCCTCCTGTCTCCCACTGATTGGTACCAGCTTTGCCAATTCTCCAGTTAAAAGCCTGCAGGTGTGATGGCAGGGGGAGCTACTGCATTTTCCCCTCTGCCTGTGCTGGGGGGAGCAACTCTGCCTGAGGAGGATTTCCAAGCTCTCAGTCTTGGTTTTGTATATATTTGTATATATTTGATTATTTCTATTATTATTGTTATTATACTCTTTTTCATTATTATAGTTTATTAAAACTGTTTTAACTTTCCAACCCATAAGTCTCTCTCCCTTTTCCCTTTCCCTTAGGGTGGAGGGGGAGAGGGTTAACAGAGAGCATCTGCCACCAGGTTAATAGCCGGCCCAGCTTTAAACCGTGACACTTTTTATGGAGGAAGACAGAATGCCTGCAGGGTAGCACTAGGGTAGTTAAAGGAACTGCAGCCAACAGACAGGGCACAGAGAGCTCCTGGGGAAGAATGTCAGCTTTGACAGGCTACAGGCAGGAATTTAGTTGATAACTAAATACATTTCAGCGGTGACAATCCTGTCTGCTGGGACCGATCACATGCTTTGGATCTCAGGAACTCAACCTTATATTGCAACAAGTGCAGACACCGTAAGTAGGCAGCACAAGATACATCTCTTCCATAATATAATTTGTTATATACTTCAGCTGGCAATCTTTCATGAAGTGGATTTTAAGCTCTTCGATTTTCAAATGCTGAGAAACATTGACATTACAACTATTACCACGCGCATGCCTTTTCCGCGGTGACCTCTTTTCCCCTCTTTCTAAAGAATCAGGTCTTTTATAGTTGATGACTGCAGTGATACAACCTTCACATAAAAAAATATGTCTCTTCAAATAACAGCTGCCAATGGTTCAGTTCTTTCAGATGTAGCGATGGCCTGGTGGCTGATCTTTGAAAATGGGAGAGTCTAACCATTTCAGGCACCACAGGAGGGAAATTCACACTGCCCACATTCTGCTGCCTTCAAAGAGCCTCCATATCTTCCCTTTTCTCTCACCTCTTCCTGGTGTTCTGTCCCACAGCACCCTGTTTTAAGTGGAGTCAAGGGCTGACTCTGAACAGCTTGCAGAATGGCTTCTTTTTCTAGAATAACTCAGTTTACGTGTCATTTTTCCTAGAGCGAAGCAAAAAAAGTTCACACTTCATAAGAATTTAGTCTTCATGTTCATCTCAGTCCCAAAGCAAAGTGGCTCTTTAGGACGTGTTTTTCTTTCGCCCTGCCCAGTTTTGTTTTTAAAAGGCTCGGGTACTTTCTTCCTTTTAGTCTGGCAATATTTACCATTACCAGCCTTTCTGTCCTCTTTTAACATCACATGCCTTATTTCCAAGCTGTGTAGCTATCTGTGACACTTGGGAGAAAAAGCTTTCATTTTTATACCCTTCAAAATCACCACAGTATTGTTGTATATTCCCTGCTGTCTTTAATAATTACTGAGCCACACTTTCTACTCCTCAAATCCATTATTTTCTTAATTCTTGTAGTCAAGTGTTAACCTTGACTTTGCAATGGCTGTGCGGTAATACAAGATCCAAAGCTGAGTCTTTGCCGACTGAAAAAAGCTCTGTTGTAGGACAGGAACTGTGAGCCTCCCTCACCACCTGCTGCCTGAGGCACAGGCTGACACCAAACACTCACCAGACCTCAAGAACAGGGACAGACGCCGAACTGCTGTCATTGTACAGATTTGATACTTGGGTTATATATACGGCACTTCGATGGGACGCCCGGTCTCCTTCCCCAGGCCGTGGTGCCACCTCCCACCTTCTGCTGTCCTGCAGGCCTCTGGGGAAGCCCTCCTTGCTGCAGCAAAGCTCCTCAAGTGGAAACAATTCAAGCACCTCGTGGAGACAGAGCAGCCATGGTTGACTGGAGGGTGCTTGGTGAGGACAAGACCCAGGACCTGGAGACCCCGGCCCTTGTGGGCCGTGCGGTGGGATGGAGGGGTCTCAGCAACCCTGGGACACCTCTGCCCTGGGGGGTGCTGGGAGGAGGGACTGCTCGACCGGCTGTGGGCGTCACTGTGACATGCCCATACCCTTGTGCTCTCTCCAGCTGGCACAGGGCATGGGCAGGGCTGAAGAATACCTGGAGCAGAGCCTGCCGTACCTGAAGGACGCTCAGGCTACCTTGCGAGATGCGGCCGTCGGGTTCATCGGTGAGCCACCGCCCCCACGGTCCCTCCTTTGGCAGCCCGGCCCCAGTCCCCGTCACTGTCCTGGCAGCGAGGAGCAGCCCTGGGGCTGCCAGAGCCCCTTGGTGGCCACCACGGCTACTGGCCTTCCCTGGGGTCAGCCCTGATGGGGGGGAGGAGGGCGTGCAGCTGGGGGGCTGTACTACGGGGAGCACGCTGGGGAGCAGGGGGGCTGACAACACTCTGTGCCTAGGGCTTGCCGCACGACCCCTGAGGCACCAAAACTAGGAGAAGCTGTCTGAGATCATCAGCGGAGAGTCGGGGCAGTGCTGTGCTGGCCGGGTCTAGTGGGGCACGGGACAGAGCGTGGGCAGGGTGCTGCCGTGCCTTGCCCTGCTCCAGGGAAATGCTTCAGGGGCAGGGGAATGTGGCAGGGGCATTTGGGGCATTGCTGTACAGCAGCTCTCTCCTGGCCAGGGAGAGGCGGTGGGGCTGGCATGGGCTGAGGGGATGCCTGGGGGTCTCTGCACACACGGGGGGTCATCTCGGCTCTCTTTGTTTCTGTCACAGCCCTTAAGCCCTTGTTGGAGGACAGCGACCTCTCCGTCTGTTTCGTGGCTGCTGAGGCCATCCACAACCTGAGCTCTCAACGGGTGCAGCCAAGATCACGCTGGACCCTGTGAGTGCTGTTTTCCAGGTGTTTCCCCTGAGCCAGGCAGAGGAGCAGCTCTCGTCAGAAAGAAATGGCTCTATTTTAATAAAGCTGGAAGAAGCAGCCCCAACGCGTGGTGTCCTTCAGCTGTGTAGCACCCTGAGCATGCTGAGCAGACAGTGTCACTCCTGGCATCTCCCACTGCCTGCAGGACAGTCCCCACCTCAGCACACCCCGGCCCCAGGCTTGTTTTCCGTTGCCCCTTCCCCAGGAGAAGCCGCGTTTGTTCATCCCCAGGGAAGTCTTTTCTTTATGGAATCACAGAGCGGTTTGGGTTGGAAGGGACCTTAAAGACCATCTAGTTGCAACCCCCCTGCCACTGGCAGGGACACCTTCCACTAAACCAGGTTGTTCCAAGCCCCATCCAACCTGGCCTTTAACGCTGCTTGGGAGGGAGCATCCACAACTTCTCTGGACAACCTGGGCCAGTGTCTCACCACCCTCACAGCAAAGAATTTCCTCCTAAAATCTCATCTCAATCTCCCCTCTTTCAGTTTAAAACCATTCCCCCTCATCCTATCACTACATTTCCTTGTAAAAAAGTCCCTCTTCTGCTTTCCTGTACCCCATCCAGGTGCCGGAAGGCTGCTAGAATGTCTCCCCAGAGCCTTCTCTTCTCCAGGTTGAAGAACCCCAACTCTCTCAGCCTATCTCCAGAGCAGAGGGGCTCCAGCCCTCTGAGTATCTTCGTGGCCTCCTCTGGACTTGCTCCAACAGCTCCATGTCCTTCTTTTGTTGGGGCCCCAGAGCTGGACGCAGTACTCCAGGTGGGCTCTCACAGGAGTGGAATAGAGGGGCAGAATCCCCTCCCTCAACCTGCTGGCCACGCTGCTGGGGATGCAGCCCGGGATACCCTTGGCCTTCTGGGCTGCAAGCACACATTGCCGCCTCATGTTGAACTTCTCATCAACCATCACCCCCAAGTCCTTCTCCTCAGGGCTGCTCTCAATCCATTCTCTGCCCAGACTGTGTTTGTGCTTGGGATTGCCCCGACCCATGTGCAGGACCTTTCACTTAGCTTTGTTGAACTTCATGCGGTTTACATAGGCCCGTCTCTCAAGCCTGTGAAGGTCCCTCTGGATGGCATCCCTTCCCTCCAGCATGTCGGCCACACTGCACAGCTTGGTGTCGTCAGCAAACTCACTGAGGGCGCACTCAATCCCACTGTCCATGTTGCCGACAAAGGTGTTAAACAGGAGCGGTCCCAATCCCGACCCCTGAGGAACACCACTCGTCACTGGCGTCCACTTGGACATTGAGCCGTTGACTTGGACACTTTGAGTGCGACCATCCAGCCAATTCTTTATCCACCGAGTGCTCCATCCGTCAAGTCCATGTCTCTCCAATTTAGAGACAAGGATGTCATGCAGGATGGTGTCAAATGCTTTGCAAGAGTCCAGGTAGATGACATCAGACACTCTTCCCCTATCCACCAGCGCTGTAACACGGTCGGAGAAGGCCACCAAATTTGTCAGGCATGATTTGCCCTTAGTGAAGCCATGTTGGCTGTCACCAGTCACCTCCTTCATTTGCGTGTGCCTCAGGATAATTTCCAAGAGGATCTGCTCCATGATCTTGCCAGGCACCGAGGTGAGACCCACTGGCCTGGAGTTCCCCGACTCTTCTTTTTTCCCCTTCTTGAAGATGGGGGTTATGTTCCCCCTTTTCCAGTCACTGGAACGTCCCCAGACTGCCACAACTTCTCAAACATGATGGAGAGCTGCTTAGCATCTTCATCCGCCACTTCCCTCAGGACCCGTGGATGCACCTCATCAGGTCCCATGGACTAGTGCACCTTCAGGTTCCTTAGATGGTCTCGAACCTGATCTTCTCCTACGGTGGGCGGTTCTTCATCCTTCCAGTCCCTGCCTCTGCCTTCTGCGACTTGGGTGGTGAGGCTAGAGCACCTGCCGGTGAAGACTGAGGCAAAGACGTCGTTGAGTACCTCGGCCTTCTCCATATCTCGGGTAACCAGCTCTCCCGTTTCCTTCCGCAGAGGGCCCACATTTTCCCTACTCTTCCTTTTATCACTGACACACCTCTAGAAGCATTTCTTGTTGTCCTTGACATCCCTGGCCAGATTTAATTCTGTCAGGGCTTTACCTTTCCTAACCTGGTCCCTGGCTGCTCGGCCAGTGTCCCAGTATCCTCCCAGGCTCCCTGCCCTTGCCTCCACCCTCTGCAGGCCTCCTTCTTGTGCCCGAGCTTGCCCAGGAGCTCCTTGTGCATCTCAAGGGGGGCGATGGACTCGATCCTGTATCGCTTCACCACGCTCGTGTGCTCCGTGGGGGTGGGGGGTAGGGGGGAGGGGGCGGGGCGGGACCCCCCGGGGGAGGGGCTGGAGCCCAGGGGTGGGGGAGGGGCGGTCCCTGAGCTTGCCCCTCCCCCCAGGCACGTGCTACTCCCTGTGGTCACTGGCCCAGGCCTTGAGGACCAAGAAGAACTAAGGGTGGGCCCAGACACACACCCCCCCGCAAATAAAAGGCTCTAGTGATGCTGGTGGCCTCGTTGGGGACACTTGGGGACAAGGGGGGGTGGCACTTGGGGGGACACACGGAGGGACAAGGCAAAGACCGAAACAACAAACGGGTTTTATTAGGGGTAGCTGGCTGGGGGAGGGGGGTCAGTGCTGTGGGGGGTGGTCCCCAAGTGTCCCCAAGTGTCCCCAAGTGCCCCCTCCCTCAGCGCAGGACCAGCCCCCCCGGGGGAATAAATAGTTTTGGGGTTAAAGGCACCAGGAATGGGGCTGTCCCTGGGGCTTGGGGACAGGGACAGGGCTGGGGACAGAGATGGGGACAGGGGAGGGGACACGGATGGGGACAAGAACAGCGACAGGGTGGGGACAGGGCTGGGATGGGGACAAGGGTGGGATGGGGACAAGAACAGGGACGGGGACAAGAACAGGATGGGGACAAGAAGAGGGACAGGGCTGGGGCCAGGAGGGGACATCAGGGTGGCAGAAGGTCCCCCCCTGGGCGTGGCAGTGCGGGTGGCCAGGAGGAGCTGGAGGGGCAGGGGGGGGTCAGTGTCCCCGTCACTGTCCCGGTCGCTGTCACTGTCCCCGTGTGGCCGCAGCACCCGGTTGTGCAGGCGGCTGAAGCGCCGCGCGCGCTGGCTGCGGGGACAGAGGGGACATGGCGGGCGACACCGCACTGGCCGGGGGGGGGGACACTGGAGGGGATCAGTATAACCCAGTATGTACCAGTATGGGCGGCGTTGGGCGGGGCTGAGGCTGCGCCAGATCCAGGCCATCTCCCGCGTGGCCTCCGTGGGGGTCAGGCCCGGGTGGGTGCTGTCACGTCACTGTCACCGAGCTGTCACCTCCCTGGGACACCCCCTCCCAGGGCTTGTGTCCCCCTGCTGCTGTCCCCATCCCCCTGGGGGGGCCTCGTTTTCCCCATCTCCCCCTCATGTCCCCATGTCCCTGTGTCCCTATGTACCCCTCGGTGTCCCCATGTCCCCCCATACCCCCCTATCCCCCTCCTTGTCCCCCAGTGTCCCTGTATACCCCTCATGTCACCCATGTCCCCATGTCCCCTCATGTCCCCGATGTCCCCATATCCCCTCTGTCCCCCCATGTCCCCTGTCCCCACCTGAGGAGGGGTCCCCGCAGGAGGCAGCAGAACATGATGAACCCATTGACACATTTCTTCTTGGGCCGGGGGGGCCCTCGCTGTCCCCTTGCTGTCTCCTGCAGCCCCCCGGCCCCCCTGGGGACAGTGCGCTGCCACCGGCTGCTGCCACCTGCGGGGACAGGGGGTGACACTGGGAGGGGCTGTGATGCCAGAGGGGTGGTGACAGCTGGGGGGGTGACACCAAGGGTGGGGGTGACATTGAAGGGGTGGGGGTGACACTTGTGGGGGTGTCACGGGGGTGGGGGTGACACTGGGAGTGACACTGGGGGGGATGACACCGAGGGGAGGGTGACACATGGGGGGGGGGTTGTGTGACACCTGGGGGGGAATGTGACACCGGAGTGGGGGGTGACACCGGAGGGGGTGACACTGAGTGGGGAGTGTGACACTGATGGGGGAGTGACACCGAGGAGGGGGTGATAGCAGGAGGGTGACACCAATTGGAGCGTGACACTTGCAGTGGGGGGGTGACACCGGGGGGACAGGCCAGTACCCACCTGCGGACTGAGAAATACGTCATCGACGAAATCTGGGGAGGGGACACAGACCCCAGTGGCACTTGGAGGGGGGCTGCCAGTCCCCACCTCTGGGCCAAGATACACCTCTGGGAAGAGCTCTGGGGGGGGACACACCATGGTGACACTGGGACACACACACACAGACATTGTCACCCCCACACACCCCCCCCCTCCACACCCACCTCTTATCACCTCCTCGGGGGAGTCCAGGGGGGGTGGGGATGCCAGCAGGGAGGGGCTGAGCCCCAAGAACCCGCCGCGGGGGGGGGAGCTGGGGGACACAGGGAGCCCCTCAGCCCCGCCCAGTGCCTCCCGCTCCAGCCCAGTAGGGCACAGCCAGGGGCTCTCGGCCTCCCCCACCTCCTCCTCCTCATAGTGAACCAGACGCTGCCTGGGGGGGGAGAAGGGGGGGGTCAGCACCTTGGGGTGCAGCCCCCCCCACAACTTCCCCCCCCAAAATGTCACCTACCCCTCTGTGTCCCCATCGCTTGGTCCAGCTGCAGCGGTGTCACCGTCATCGGGGGGGTCTGCAGGGAGCGGGGGGGATCAGTGTGGGGGGGGGGTGTCCTCAATTTAGGGGCAGTCCCCAGTTGGGGGGTCCCCAGTTAGGGGGTGTCCCAGTTTAGAGGGGGCGTCTCCAATTTCGGGGGGGATCTCCAGTTTGGGGAGGGATCTCTGGTTTGGTGGGTGTCCCAAATTTGATGAGGGGACTCCAGTTTTGGGAGGTGACCCAGTTTAGGGGGGGTGTCCACAGTTTGGGTGTTCTCCAGTTTGGGGGGGTTCCCAGTTTGGGGAAGGGTTCCCAGTTTTGGGGGGGGCTCCAGTTTGGGGGGGGTGTCTACAGTTTAGGGGGGTTCCCAAATTTGAAGGGGGGTCCTCAGTTTGGGGGGGAGGGGAAGGGTCCCCACAGTTTGGGGGGGTGTCCCCAATTTCAGGGGGCTTCCCCATTTTGGGGTGGGGCCCTAAATGGAGAGAAGGGCTGAGGGTAGACTTGAAGTGGAGAAAGGGGGCAATAGGGGAAGGGGGTGTCTGGCGGGGGTCTCAAAAATCTGGGGGGGGGTCAGGGAGTGGTGGGGTGTCCGCGGTAGGGGGTGTCCCGCTCACCTGCCCTGACCTGCAGGATGCTCACGGCCCTCTGAAGGTACAGGATGTAGCCCAGGACATTGCTGAGCACCTGCACCTGAGGGGGGGTATGGGGGGTGTGGGGGTGCACCCCCCCAGGCCCCCCCAATAGACCCCCCACCACCCACTAAACCCCCCCTATTTCCCCCCCAGACCCTACTCCCCAGCACCCCAACCCCCTCCAGCCCCGCCCGCTCCCTCCACAAATTCTGGGTGCCCCCCCCCATACCTGGGTGCGGTGCCCCCCCCACCCAGGGGGCCACGGCACAAGCTCGGCCAGTTCCCCCACGAGCGAGCGCCAGTCCTGGCGGCGGGGCCTGGGGGGCAACATCGGGCGAGGGGTGACAGTCGCTGGTGGGTGACACCGCGGGGGGGTGACACATAGATATGGGGGGGTGACATCGGGGGGGTGACACATAGATATGTGGGGGGTGACATGAGGGGGACAAATGGGGGGGAGAAGCAACATGGGGGGGCCACCAGGGGGTACGGGGGAGGTCAGAAGGGACACCGCGGGGGGGACACACTGAGGGGAGGGGTGACAGTCGACATGACACAGGCGGGTGGTGGGGTGTGTGTGTGTGTGTGTGTGTGTCCCCTTACCGGTGTCTGCGGGGCGGCTTCGGGCCCCGGGTGCTGTCCCCTGGCTGTTGCATCTGGGGTGGGGGGACAAGTGTTGGGGGGGGGGGTCCTAGCCCCGGGGGGGTGTCCCAGGCCACTGGGGTGGAGGGTGTCAGCCCCGGGGGGGCGTTCCAGGCCTGTGGGGGGGGGAAATCCTAAGCCGGGGGGGGAAATCCTAAGCCCGGGGGGTCCCAGGCCCTGGGCTGGGTGCCAGGCCTGAGGCCTCAGGGGTGGGTCCCAGGCCGGGGGGGTGTCCCAGGCCCTGGTGTGGGTCACAGGCCCCGGGGGGGAGGTCCCAGGTCTGTCGGGGGGGCAGTCCCAGGGCTTGGGGGGGGTCCCTGGCTCCGTGGGGGTCCAAGGCGTGTGGGGAGGTCCCAGGCCCCAGGGAGGTCCCAGGCCTCAGTCTGGGTTCCTGTCCTCAACGGGGGTCCCAGGCCTCTGGGGGAGTCCCCGGAACCCGGGTGGGTCCCAGGACTTTTGGGGGCGTCCTAGGCCCCTGGGGGGTGCAAGGCCTGTGGGAAGGTCCCAGACCCTGGGCTGGGTCCCAGGCCCCAGGGGTGTGTCCCAGGCCCAGGAGGGGTCCCAGGCCCAGGAGGGGGATCAGACTTTACTATTCGCACTGTGGCCTTTCAGCAGCCCCCAACAGCGAGTGCATCAAAGTTCCACTCCTAGAAACCCCCCGACAGCGACTCCCTGAGCCCCAACAGCCACCCCAGAGCACCAGGAGAATTAACGCTGAAATAAGGGACTCGGGACCATCCCTCTGCAGCGCAAGCTCACAGCCGCGGCATGAACAGACCCCAACTAACAGCGCAGCCCCAACCAGACTAACTCTTAACCTCCCGCTGTTAACCCAGCCCCGGAGCGCCCTCAAGAAAGGCTGAAACCTGCCCAAGGACCGAGGCCAACCCTGGGCCCGACTGTTCACCCCAACCAGCCTCCAGCCAGCCAAGCCCTGAGGTGACGCCTGCCCAGGGACACCGTGTGTGACGGCCGCGGGGCCCGACCCGGCGCAGGCAGCGCCACCGGTTGTCCCATCAGTCAGGACCGGTGGGAACGGCTGAACGAGGCCTGAACTGTCTCCTGCAGATAATCAGTGAAATTGCTCTTCCTGTGCAAAAGCAGGAATGCTCACACGAGACGAGCAGCCCCCGCGGAGCTTAAAAATCAGCGACCGCTACACATAAATTCCCACTTTGATCGCATTTTAATTCTGATTAAAATTTGCATTTTGATCGTGTTTTTATTCCGATTAAAATTTGTATTTGATTGCATTTTAATTCCCATTAAAATTCGCATTTTGATCGCATTTTAATGCCGATTACAATTCCCATTTCGACCGCATTTTAACTCCAATTAAAACTCTTAGTTTGATCGCGTTTTAATTCTGATTACAATTGGCATTTTGATCGTTATAATTCTGATTAAAGTCCCATTTTAATCGCATTTTAATTCCCATTAAAATTCCCAGATCGGTGGGAGTCCCAGGCCGGGGGGGGTCCCAGGCTGGGGGGGGTCCCAGGCCCGGCCCTTCCCGCACTGGCCCCTCGCCCGGCTGTTCCCTTGTCAGCGGTGGAGGGGCGGGGCTTAACGCCCGGCAGGTGGCTTAGGGCGGGTGGGCGGGGCCAGCGGCTCTTCCGATTGGACGAGGCTTCTGTGGGGGAGGGAGGTGTGGCCTGCGCGGAGCCAACGTTGCAGCAGCATCAGGGGGGGTGTGTCCTCCCAGGGGCGTGGTCTCATGGGGGCGTGGCAGCGCCGACCCCCACCCCCACCCCCCTCCTCGTTTTCCCGCGCTGGGGTGAAGTGGGGGCGGGGAGATCCCTGGCGGGGGGGGATAGACCCCGGGGGGGCAGATCGGCCCCGGGGGTGGGGGGCACAAAGTGTGACACCAGGTAGTAACAAACCAGCTTTATTACCCCAGGGTGGATAAGCACAGTGTGTTGGGGGGGTTGGAATACACATGATACCCCCTAATTCTGCCCCCGTGGGGGGGCTCAGCCACCCCCCTCCCCAAAATACCCCCCCAAGCGTCCTCGTGTAGGATCCTGGGGGGGGGTACACAAGGGGAGGGGGGGCCAAGCCGAGGACGCCGACAGTTGTCGTGGTGACCCGGGGGGTAGGGGTGTCGGGGAGATCCCAGGGGATCCTGAGGGGGGTGCTGGGTGTTGAGGTGGGGGGTCAAGTCCCAGGATGGCACATGCAGACTCGGGGTGACGCTGATGGACCCTGGGGGACTCAGTTTGTCCTCCTGAGGCGGCTCTCAAGGGGTGCTGGGGGGGGCGTCCTGGGTGAGGGGGGGGTCCCCGGGTGACGGGGGTCCCGGGTGACGGGGGGGTCTGCTACTTCCCGGCGCTGAAGGGGTTCTGGAGGACAACGATGACGGAGTTGCCGTGCAGGAACATCTTGGAGGCGCAGCGATCTTTGGTGACGGGTTGGGAGTTTTTTCTTCCCTTTCCCACTCTCGGGCACCTCCGTCCACATCTCCTTCACGTTCTGCAGCACCGTGTCACAGCGCCTGGGGGGGACACGGAAATATTTATGGGGGACACAGAAATATTTGGAGGGGCCCCCCCAGAAGTAGGCGGGGGGGAGGGGGTTGAGCCTCACCTGAAGGGTTGGGGACAGAGACAGGAGGTGGAGGAGAGGTTTGGGGGGGCCCTGAGGGGGATCAAGGGGGATCCCGGGAAGATTGTGGGGACCCCAACAGACAATCTCATTTCCTCCACACGGGCCAACGTCTCCGCTGGGGAAAAACCGTCTGACAAATGCACAGAACTGCTCGGTGAGGGGCTGGACACATTGTCCCAGATGGAGGACAGACCCCGCTCCCCACCTGCACCGAAGAATGTCTCAGCCATCAGGAGACAGAGTCCCCCTGCAAGACCTACTCGGGAGAGATGTATCACATCACGAGGTGCCCTGTGGTTTTTCCTGCGCGACCATGGAGAAGACACGAGGAAATGGGATGGAAAACCTACCTCGGCTTTACAGATGTGTAAGTTACAAGGTGAACCGATAAGGAATGAGGCTTCTTCCAGGAGATTTGTTGCTCCAGTTCCCAATGGGCAGCTCTGCAGACAGTGTAGATGGGCCTCGGATCCCTGTCTACCAAACGTGACTAATGGGGATCGAATCTCCGTGAGCTGCTCGAAGCGAGATGTCGATAACGAACATTATGTTCAGGATTAGAGGGGCCCTGCCTCCAGCCAGGGGGAGGAGAGGGACAACCATGTGTTTTGGACTGTGTGGGGTCGATGGCCCGGCACATCAGAGATGCAGCAGTACAGGGCTTTAGTGGACACTGGTGCACAATGCACCATGACACCGTCAAACTGTAAAGGGACAGAATCGATTTCTCTCTCTGGCGTGACGGGGGGCTCCCAAGAGCTGACTGAAGTGAGTCTGACTGGGCCTGAGTGGTAGATGCACCCTATTGTGACTGGCCCAGATGCCCCATGCATTCTTGGTGTAGATTACCTGAGGAGAGGGTATTTCAAGGACCCGAGGAGGGGTACCGGTGGGCATTTGGTGTAGCGGCCATGGAGACGGAAGAAAAGGGTGCCTATTGCCACTACAACGGTCCATCGGCGGCAATATCGCACTAATAGAGACTCACTGATCCCCATCCACGAGCTGATCTGTCAACTGGAGAACCAAGGAGTGATCATCAAAACGCACTCCCCCTTCAACAGTCCCATATGGCCAGTGCGAAAATGTGGAAGACCGTCAGCCTGCAAACAGCTGTGCTTTACCTGGGGAGCAAAGAGTTCGCTTGGGAACGCTGCATTGGCAATAGTTCTTGCTTGCTTTTAAGATAAAGGAGCCGAGAAGAGTTCACAGGGCCCTTTGAGGCATGAAAGAAGGAAACATGTGTTGAAGGTCAGTTCTGAACACAGACCTTCAGTGTGGCTCTTCCCGGAATGGGTGATGGGTGCTTAGCGTGTGAATGCTGATGTCATCGTGAACTGCACAGTCCGGCTCCTGCATTGTAGCAGTTAACTAGGGTATTAGAATAACAATAAAGGAGCCTTAGGCCTTTGGGCTTTGGGCCCTTGCATCCCCGATCGCAGAGTCCACCCATTCTTTTGGCCTGCCGCACTGCAGGCTCTCATACTGCTGGGGGACTTCAACCACCCCAACATCTGCTGGAAAAGTAGCACGGTGAGCTGTAGGCAATCCAGGAGACTCCTGGAGTGCATCAGGGATCACTTCTCAAGCCACGTAATAGCCAGCCCTACCAGAGGGGATGCGTTACTGGACCTGATGGTCACCAACGCAAGGGAGCTAATCAGAGATGTCAAGATGGGAGGCAGCCTGGGCTGCAGTGCTCATGCACTGGTGGAGTTTGCAGTCTCGAGGGATATGCGAGAGGCGAAGAGTAAAGTCAGGACCCTGAATTTTAGGAAGGCAAACTTGCACCTGTTCAGGGAGGTAGTCAATAGGACCCCCTGGGAAACTGCCCTCAGGGACAAGGGAGCAGAACAGAGCTGGTAGATCTTTAAAGATGCTTTCCTTAGAGAGTGAGAGCTCTTGCTGCCCATTTGTAAGAAATAAGAAAGGAAAGCAGGAGTCTGGGCATGGCTGAGTCAAGACCTGCTGTCCAAACTAAAGGATGAGAAGGAAATGCAGAGGCAGTGGAAGCAGGGACAGGTATCCTGGGACGAGTATAGGGATGCTGACCGATTGTGTAGGGTTGAGGTCAGGAGGACCAAGGCACGGTTGGACCCAAACTTGTCGAGGCTTGCAAAGAATAACAAGAAGGGCTTCTATGGCTATGTCAGCCAGAAAAGGAAGGTCAAAGAAGGCATACCCCCCTGATGAACCTGACTGGCAAACCGGTAGCAACGGACAAGGAGAAGGCTGAGGTACTCAACAACATTTTTGCCTCAGTCTTTGCTGGCAGCCTCTCTTCCCACACCTCTCGAGTGGATGGACCTCAAGGCAGGGACTGGGGGAGCAAAGTCTGCCTGGCACTGGAGGATCAGGTCACTCTCCTAAGCAGAGGCAGTGCTCCCTGGCACACTTGCACACACAACTGTCTCTTCCTCACGCCCTGCCTCTCTTTGGAAATGAACACCACCAAGGTTTGAAGACATGCTTCAGGCCTGCTCATTGCTGTCACTCTCACTCCTCTGCATATCTACAGAGCGCCGAGGGGTGCTTGGGCTCCTCTTTAGGACATAAGCAGAGTGTTGCCATGTGTCTCAGGACGACAGGTGACACCATCTGGGCCCCAAAGTCACCTGCTGCACGTCCTATACTGTACAGCAGTGATTGGTGTAAGGACCAACTCTCAGTCCTTGCTGTACTCCTCAGGGCTGTGGTCACAGCATCAGATAACGTAGCTCCAGCTTCCCACCTGGCTCCTGCTTCCTGTATTGCTGTCATTGCAAGGCTGCCATGCAGGCTTATGGAGCGAACGAGTAGTGCACATGCTTGTGAAACATGCCCACAGTGTGCAGGATGCCTTTGCTCGGCCTGGATGTGCTCCAGCTGTGCTCCTGGGATGCAGCAGTCACCTTGGGCTGCACGTTCTTCTCTTCCTGCTCTTCCTGATGATCAACAGCCTGACCCTCACCACAAACCTCTCCACTATTGTGCTGGTGGTAGTTGCCCAGCACCTTCCAACCACCGCATACCTCTTCCCGGGACACTTGTCCTCCTGGACACCTGCTGCAGGTTACCATTCTTCATAGGCTACTGTCCAACTTCCTGACACAGGACAGAGCCATTTTTAGCTGCTGCTGCATCTGGCAATTCTCCTGTTTTACTTCTCTCACAGAAGCAGAGTGCTGACTCCTGATGGTGATGTCCTCTGATCACTACGTGCCTGTCTGCAGGCTGCTGCACTATGCAGCCCTGAGGAGGGCCAGATCCTCCCCACAGCTGGAAGCTGGGCCATGGATCAGTGGGTTCCTGGCCATGGTGGCTACCACCTCCTTGCTGCCAGAAATGGACTTATGTGGCCCCGCTGACGTCCACCAGTTCGTCTGTGATTTTTATCTTCTCCATCTGCTCTATTTGCTCTGTCTCCATTGATTATAATGTTGCACCCTAGCGCAGGTCATTGACAAGTGGGGCAGCACAGGACTCTTTCCTGGGCCCTGTGCAATTTATAAGGTGCGCTTTTATAAGATTACCTGGAGGATGCAACCATCATCGTGTCTGTTGATGTCACCAAATTGAGAGGACCATTCCTGTGCCTTAGGGATTCCATTCAGTGAAAGCCTGGTGAGTGGGAGGGATGCCTTGCCACAAAGCTCCTGAAATTTGACAAGAACTAGCAGCGGGTCCTGCACGTGGACTAGACCAGGCCCCTCCAGTGCTATGGAGTGGGGATCATCTGAGCAGCGTGCAGTTTTGTGGCACATAGCCTGATGTTCTGGAGGGACAGAAGGCAAAACACCTTCCAGCAGTGTGCCCTGGTAGCAAAGAAGTGTCCTGGGCTCTATGAACAGGAGCCTGCCCAAAGATGGAGGGAAGTGGTTATCTCCCCCTCCTCATCACTTATTAGGCCACGTGCACAATACAGGGTCAAGTTTTGGGCTCCCAGTACAAGCAAGATGCTACTAACTGGGAGCAAGATCAGCAGAGGGCCACGAAGATGCTCGGGGCCTGGAGCACTTCCCTACTAGGAGAAGCTGCAGGACAGGGCATTTTCATTCTCTAGAATGGGAGGGCTTTGGGAGCTCAGAGCAGCCTGCCAGTCCCTAGGGAGAAGTTTTGCGGAAAATGGATCCAAATTCATCACTGTGGTACTTGGCAGGAGGAAAACGGACTATAGTCTAGACGATGTTGAAATATGAAAGCTTCAGACTAGAGAGAAGGAAAAACCTCTTCCCTGTTGGGGCAGTCCAGCATTAGAGCAGGTTGCCCAGAGGGGCTATAGCATCTTCATCCTTCAATATTTTCAATTCCTTTAGTGGATAGCTAGCTTTTATAAGGTGACCTGGAGGACACAACCATCGTCATGTCTGTTGGATTCTTTCTCCTTAACTGTCAGTGTTTTGGGGATTTGGTTGCGCTTCTTAGCCCACGGCAAGAGGTCATGCCGAGCGGCTGTGGCTGGAGCAAAGGCTTCAATGTGTGGACCACACATCTCCCCTACAGACAGCAGTAGGGCATACTGCTATGAAAGGAACATCTCTGCAAGCTTCCCTGACAGAGCGGTCCTTAAAAATCAGGGGAAAATCCTTTTGGTGTTACTAGTTATCAAGAGGGGAGGAACAGCCTCCCCAGGGCCATGAAGAGTCCTCCTCACTGGAGGCTTTCAAGTTGCAGTTAGCCAGCTGCTAGGTAATCTCCAGGCTAGCTTTCCCACGCAAGGCTGGACGAGATGACCTTCTGAGGTCCCTTCCAAAGTGGGCTGTTGCACAATGCTATGATTAGAACCTTTTCAGACTGGAATTAATGTTTCTTTCTCCTTAACTGTTGGTGTTTTGGGGACTCGCCTGTGGTATTGAGGCTCAGCCCATAGCAAGAGGTCATGTAGAGCAGTTGTGTTTCCAGCTGCACCCTGGAGAGAAGCCACCCATGTGCACTGACAAGGGGAGTGTGGAGGTGGGCTTGGGGGCAAGCCTGTGCCTGCGGGATGCTCAGCCGTGGGGTGAGAGCATGTAGGGAAGGGCTGGAGTGCTTTCACAGGGCCGTGTTTAGCTCTAGTGAGGTGAAAGGGTGCTGTCAGAGCTCTCTGCCTTGCTTATGCTGTTGATCTCGGTGCTCTCCCCTCATCCTAATCTCACAATGTTTTGGCTGAGGCATAGACATGAAATGGAGAGAGCCAATCGTCCTCACTCACGCACACCCGCTCTCCCCACAGCTGAAGCGGAACAGACAAGATCTTTGGGGTATGTTGTTTTATTAGACTCATCACATAGGTGTTAAAGTAGTTGTGTAGATGGAATGGCAGAGTCCAAAAGAGTGAGCAGGTGCCTGGGGCTTGGTCAGCATCACCTGGAAGGGGAGAAGGGAAAAGAAAAAAAGGTGACTGTGGTGCCACATTCTCAAGAAGACTTGTCTTCAGTGAGGCCATTTGGCCTAACAATTTGATGAATGTGCGTTGGCATGAAGAAGGAGAGGAGAGGAGAGGAGAGGAGAGGAGAGGAGAGGAGAGGAGAGGAGAGAAGAGAAGAGAAGAGAAGAGAAGAGAAGAGAAGAGAAGAGAAGAGAAGAGAAGAGAAGAGAAGAGAAGAGAAGAGAAGAGAAGAGAAGAGAAGAGAAGAGAAGAGAAGAGAAGAGAGAAAGAGAAGAAGAGGCTCCTGGTGCCTGTCATATGTGCTGTTGCATCATACGGCTGATTGGGAGCTGGGGCCATCTAGCTTGCAGGGCCAGAGCTTCATGATGTCTGCACGGCAGAAACATGCAATAAGGGAAAAACTGATGGGATTTTTGCGATTCATCGAGCAGCCTATATTCTTGTGCTGTTGGGCTCAAATAATGGCAGCCGCAGATCAGGAGCATTTCCATGTTTCTCCCTGAGAAGTCCAACGCCCTATTTTCCATGTGCTTCTCATAGGAATAAGAATCGTGAGCGAGCACAGAAGGGTTTCTGTACTGGGCCTGGTTGGGATGCAATTATTTTTTTCTCGTCGCAGCCTTCACAGTACCTTTTTGAGTGTTGACAGCACCCCGATGTTTAGCTATTGCTGAGCAGTGCTTGCACAGCACCAAGGTCTTCTCTGTTCCTCACTCTGCTGTCGCAGTGAGCTGGCTGGGGGTGGGCAGGAAGCTGGGAGGGGACACAGCCAGGATAGCTGTGACTTTTCAGAACTAAAAAGACTTGTAAAGTGTTTTCATTCCTTCAACATTGCATTTCTTTTTTTTTTTTTTGTAGTTCTGTGACACTCTTACAACAGGATTTTCTTTAAAATGCGTACTAGTGTTTTTTTCCTCTTCCCATTCATGTATTAAATCTTAAACAGAATAATACGTACGTTGCGGTATCCGTAACTTCAGCACTAGCATTTCAAGTGGTTGGACCTAAAGCTCGCTGTTTTTCTACAGACGTTTAAACTGTGGAGATAGTCTCCTTGTTCAGATTTTTCCAAGTATTCTAAGATTTTACAGTTCAGTAAGTGTTGCTTTTCACAATGGAAACCTAGTAATAGAAGCAATGCTAAGACAAGCGGAAACTAAACAGGATTTGAAATATCAGTTGAAAAAGAATGGTATCATGGAATCTTTTGAAGATGCTGGGAAGGCAAAATGGATGGTTGGGACATATTTGAGAAAGCGGGGGTGGGGGGAGGTTGTCCTCTCCCAAGCTTCCCATAGAGGCATGTTGTATAAAGGCAGAATTCCCTTCAAAAAGCTTATACTCAAGAATGACGCATTTAAACTTGCCTCCTTTTAGTTTGATCTGAATTTCTTAACCTGTATTTTATAATAGATGTTCTCGCAATATTGTGGAAGGACTGGAAATGGCAGAACTCGTGTTTCTTGAGTGCTCTTTCCTGCCCTCTAACATTCTCACTCAAAACACTTGGAGAAGGTGCTATTGTGCTTATCGGGTAAAATACAAATCTGAAACTACAACTGGGACTCTGAACTCGTCTTAGATCAATAGTTTTAAGGAAGAATAGTGTTCTTGTAAGACTGTCTCTTCAACTCAGAAGTTGCTTGAGTGCAGTGTTGCAGCCTGCACTGAACAATTTTAGTAATGCCACCATGTGATGTCATCAAAATAAAATTCCTGCTAACTCTGAATTAATCATTTGGCCTCACAGCCAATGTCTGTCTGTCTCCTGGGATGTCTTCAACACTGTGCAAACTTAGCATTTCAGAGAAGACATCTAAGCAACTTTAAAAGCTTGCCCTTCACTGTGCCATTCTGTGTTGCAGTGCTAGGATGGGGGATTGCTTTGGTTACACCTCAGAGTGCAATTAATTCTTGGGCTGCCAGGCAGCAGGATTCTGTAGAGCTTTCAGAAAGGAACTGCAGTTCCCCGTTTCCCTGGCTGAGCTGAGGGTAAGTCACGTACCCATTCAAAACCCGTGATGTTACCGTGGAGCTGACGCACTGCCTGTCTGGGAGTCAGCTGCTCTGACTCTGTCACCAGCAGGTTTGGGACCTCCCGGAGGTGTGCTGCCAGCTCGGTTAGTGTCCCTGGGCCAGGTGCTTCGCGCAGGCTCAGTTTGGGTCATTCCCACATTGCCTCCAGCATTGCTTTCGCTTTCCCAGTCTCACGCTGAAAAGGCAAGAAGTGCCAATGAGGCGTTAAGGCATCGGGTGGTCTTTATAATCAGATTAATGAGTGAAAGTATGTCAGATTTTCTTGACTCTTCCTTTCAAAGCAATATAGGTGCTCTTGTGGAGCACAGCACTGTATGACAATAATGCAAAGGAAAGTTCCATCAACTGTTGGGCCGACTGAACTAGCTCCTTCAAGAAACGATGATAGACCAGATGTAGATGAGATCATTGATAGCTATTGTGGTGGAAGCTGAAAATGCAGAAAGAGTAGTCTGGTCTATTAATGGGGATGTTTTGAGGCAGTGCTTTCAGTGCCAGCTACAGAGATGATTTGTTTGTCGCAAAGTGTGCAAGTGGTGTTGATTAGAAGAGAGTTAAAAAAATCACAGAATGAGAAAGTATATTTTTAAGTGCTAGGGAGCAAAAGTGTTCTTGGGAGTTCCCCTGTGTTCTTGTAGAGACAGTCTGGCATGTTAGTAGCCATTTTCATCTCTTACTCTGCAAATCCTTCCCCCCGCTGGTTAGCAAGGCATCTAAGCTTAATAAAGGCTTTTCTTTGTTGTTTCCCATATGGCCTTGCCTTCTGATGACTTCTGTTCTGGCGAGCTTCTGTACTTTATCTGGGTGAAAATGTTTCTCTAGAGAGTGCTCAGAGGGGTGCTTTTGCAATGCTGTCAGACTCAAAATGGTGGATTAAAGCAGGCCCTAAAATAAAGTAGGAACTTTTTTCAGGAACTTGTTTATAGCATACGTATGACACAACTTATTAAAACTAGCAGAGTTTCAGAATTCTAGATGAATTTTAAAATGGGATTTTTAAATTGTGCATTAAATGTAATGCAGAAGAAACTTCAGAGCGTTTGCGTTGCATAGGAAGCAATCTTAACTTTTAAACTACACCCACTTTCACAAATGTTAGAGCCACGCAGTCCTAGTTCAAGAGGGAGAGTGGATTCTAAATTCCAGAATCAATTTGCCATGGTGGTCCTGCTGTTTGCCCCGCAGCAGACTGCAGGAGTTTTGTCAGGACCGAGTCCCTGTGTGGGGTATGCAGCACTTTCTGTCCTGTAGGAACCTCAGCCAGAGCACAAAGGGAAAAATAAAGTGAAAAGATGTGGACAGTATAAGCATAAGTATCAAAAGCAAATTTAAAGGTGGGGGGGAGGGGGGAGGCTACAAGATTAGAAACGTCACTATGTCCATGCTTATGTACATGCTTCAGTATATTTGTGCTTCTGCACATCTCAGGCTTTATTCATTTCAGTCATTTTATCAGCCACACAGCAAGGAATCGTGAATGGAGGGAAGGGTTCTTTTCCAAGGTGAAAAGTTGGGGGAGCGACGATAGGAGCAAGGCCCGTTTTCCAGAGCAGAACCTTGAGCAGTCGTCTCCCCGGCACGGCTGCTCTCACATGGTTCGGCCCGGTGTCAGCAGCAGCACCACAGTCACTCAGCACCCCTCTGCGTGGCCGGGGCACACACAGCAAGGACGGCAGGGTTCGAGCCCACGTGTCCCTCTGGGGTCATGTCTTTGCAGCTGCCCCACTGCGGCATTCCCTGATGAGGGGTCGGGGAGGTGCCACAGGCTGCCCCACGCTTGTGCTGCGCTGTACGAGCTTGCTCGCTGGAGGGCTGCTTGTGACACCCAGCCCAGGAGCTGTGCACAGTGCTAACGGGCAAGCAGCAGCTACCACAGATGAACAGTGACCGTGGGGTATTTGTGGACACCAGGGAGGTACTTTCAAAGACCACTTGTCATATTTGGGGCATAGAGGATCTTAAATACAGATTCAGCCTGCAAGCAGGCAGTGGTTTAGGATATCTCTGCCTTTGGCCATCCTCACTGCGTGAGCAGCAGTGGTGGACTGTGTGCAAGTGCCAAAAACGTGGGCTGGCAAGGCTGGCCCTGCAGCCCAGGGTGAGGAAAGCCAACACGCTCTCATCTGCTCGCTGTCATGGAGCTGGCAATAAACAATGGTGTGTCGAGGTACGACAGAGATACCCTGGATTTTGTGTCTGCATGAACTTCCACGAGTTCATGCGATGGTGCATCTAACGGGGCTAAATCCACATAGCACAGTGCTTTGGAAAATGCATTTTGGTTTAGGAACAGCTTTATTTCCAAAGGCACCACAGTACATTTATCTCCAGGCATATCAAGGAGACTCATTATCTTGACTCCTTTGGTGAAAAAAGCATTCCTCGAATGGAAACCTGGAAGTTTTGCACAGACGACAGAAGTACAACCCAAATCAGAAACAAATATGATCTTACTTCTTGAAATTCTATTATTTCATCGTCTTTTCAGATTGGCCTAGACTGATTCCAAGCACCGCCTAACAACTCACGAGAAACTATGGATTGGCTTCTACCTGTAGTTTGTTTTTTTAAATTGCTCAGTTATCTGCGGACATATTTGCAGACTGGGCATGTTCTTATAACGCGACCTTTTAAATTCCTGATGTTTCATCACATCCGGATAGTTTTATGTCTTCAGTTTATGTCTTCAGGCAGCAAAGGACTGCCATCACGTCCTTGGGGGAAGGCCTCCACTATTAGTCTTCTCTTTTTGCTCTGACATGCTGCCCTTCCTGGGTGTGGTTCTTTCCTCATGTGTCTGGGCAGGTGTTTGCTCATGACTATCCCTTTCTTCTGTTTTAGCATGTGCAACTCTTCTCGTTCTTCTCCTAGGAGCAGCGAGGATTTCCACTTTCCCACACGAATGTATGTCTTCCTGAGAGAGATTCTGTGTCTGCCAAGAGGTTTTGTGCCCCCTTCCTAGCACTTCTTCTAGCTAGAGTATCATAGCTGTAGTGGAGATTGCCTGATGGATGTAGTTCGCTACAGGGTGATGCTTCAGGTGCTTTTTCTGAGGTCTGTGCCTCAGCTGCACTATCTTCAGTAACCTAAAGTTAAAAAATGTCTGTTAATGCATAAGTACTTACCAAACAGACTAACTTCAAACGGAGTTAGATGAAACTGAGGACAGTGAAATGCTGCTTTTCCTTTCAGATCACCACCGAATGCAAACTCAGAAACACGCAATGTACTCTCTACTGCAGATAAAAGTTGATGCGTTTAAGGGACAGAGAGCAGAGTATTCCGTGTACGCAATCACATGCTCCATTTCTGTGGATCGGCATCCAGACTGCTCTCAGCTAGAAAAAGGAAGTTGTGTGCAAGATACAAGCGATGACATACAACAGCCTCTTCATTCCACAGAAAGGAGTGACACAAACAACTTTCAATGATCTAAATCATGCGGAACAAGCATAGGTGAATAACTGAATGATAAGATCAGCTGATCGAAAAGATAGAGATTTATTCCTCAGACGCAGACACACTATTGTAACTGGAGTCAACAATGGTTTGAAACACTTCATTTCTAACTTCACAGAGTAGCTGAATATTTTGTTCACCTTCTAGGTTCAGCTCTAACTTAAGGTGTAGAAACTTATTCCTAGTATTTCAAAGAATGGTATAAAAAGCAAAGCAGGATTTTTATTGAGTACTCTCAAAAAACGTTATTCCCTAACAGAAACTTGCACACTCAACAGAACTTTTATGCTTACCATAAGATTAACCCTCATGGCCTGCTTCAGCTGTGGTGCTGGGACATAGCTGGCACGCTGCAGACGGTAGACTAAAAAAATTCACGATTCTGAACACCAGCGGTGGCCTGTAAAAACTTCGCCAAACACTCCTCAGAGAAATGACACATTTCAAAAATCTCTTAGGATTCTGCTTCTTTTCAAAGGGACGATGAAGACTTTTCTTGTCCACGCTTACTTGTTGAGTGTCTGTGAAAGGTAACTTCAGGAAGTCTTCCACTAGTCCCGTCTCCTGACGGATTTCATACATGTCTTTTAACAGCTCTTCTACGTTTAACTTAGTGGTATGTTGCTGCAAGAGACCCCAAGCCTCCACCATGCACCTGCAATTCATTGTTTTGAGAGGTAAAGGAATATTAATAGTATAACCAAAAAGATGCCCCAAAATTATTGCATTCAAAGTTGAAAGGAAACTTAGGGGATCCTGATTTCTATTGTTTGTTCTCCATCTTTCACAATATTTGAATGCCAAAATGGTGGGATATAGTTCTTTACCTATTGGACAACACAGTGAGGAAAAGCTGCACTTCACTGCTGCCTGATATTGATGGCCTCATCACGTGTGTGTATATCCGAGGGCTCGCCTATGCTCTCCTTGGCACATGAGGGATTGAATAATTCTCGTATGTTGCCATGACACAGTTTCCATTGTAGCTGGATGAAAGAGCAGGGCCAGTGAATTCTGGAGAAGTCACAGAACACCTTTATTATGATATACACATACACACATGCAACAAAAATATTCAAAAGTTTCTTAATTTAACAAATATTCAGCCTTACTTAACTTATTTAACTTTGTTAAATAAACTTCTATGACTAGCTAATGAAATACTTGATAGAGGACATGTAACAATTCTTAAGTATTTGCAGGAAAAGAACTCAGTGAGTTAGCCATACAGAGCAAAGAGAGTCCTTTAAAAGGAGTAAGTCACACTTTTCTAGGTGAATCAAATCTCTGTATACAAACACCACTTTTTCTGAATACATGACTAAATAATAAGTTATTCTTCCGGACAAACAGATTATATTAACATCGTGACAACCTTCAGCATCAGAAAGGACAGGAATTAGGCTGAAAAGTCCCTTTTGCAGTTTTCCGCCTCAAATCTTGCCGCTATGATTATAGTTTTAATGTTGAAGGTACCTAAAAGACTGTTTTTGAGGAAGTGCTCAACTGGTCTGCTGAAAACAACCTAAAGGGGTGGCTTGGAAAATTCAAATATCAAGCATTATTAAAGTTGATTTCTTCTTTGTTTTAATCAACTTCCTGTCAAAGTAATCAAAACAAAATTTCAAATCATAATTTATTGCTGAAGATCTCGTAGCAGTATTCTAAAAGAAGTTTCTAATGCTTTAGCACCTGTTATTAGTTAAGCAGCAGTTTCTTAAATTCGTTTTCTAGATTATAGCTTTGTTCTGCACTGTATGTCTAACTAAACTGTAACATACTGACTTGACAATCCTTGTCATCTAGAAGCCAAAAAGCTTGAATACGCTTAAGAAGACCCGCAGGGATAGCAAAGGCAGCTGGGAAGGAGTCGATTGAAGTTTCTGTTCTATTTGGAAAGCAATGCGTGATATCTAGCAGCAAGTAAATTGTCTGATAGCAAGTATCTCATTAAGGTTAATAAATTTGTAAGACCAAAAAATTGATCACATTACATTTAGAAAAACACATTGAAATAAGAATATGAAAGTGGCAGGGAAGAGAAAAGACTAATGGATTAGCCTTGCCATTTTAAGCTATTCTAACCTAAAGAGAGTCAGGTCCTAACAACAAAATAGCATTCTGAATAAATAACCAGAAAGAAATACTCTTTGATTTCTGTAAGGCATTCCAAAAGTTTAATTCTAGGTATTTAAATACTTCCGTTACAAACTCAGGCTCCCTCTTTAGTCAGTGGAGCAACCAGTTGGACATTCAAACCATTTGAACATCCCATGCTGAATTATTAAAGCAAACAAATTCTACAGTTTTTCCCCCTCATTTCCAGAGTCTAAAAACCAATGTAAGTTATGGTGTCCTCAAAACACAACTTAGCTCTGACTGTGTAAACTGGATTCAAAACGGTCTGTGGATCTCTCCTTGGGAGTGTCATTTTCTCTTTCTGACATCTGTTTTTAGGGACACATTGTAACAAGACCCCTCTGGGGTACAACAGGTTTGAAATCCCTTGCTCTCTAGGCTCCCTTCTCGGGTCAGGCAACAAACAACAAAAGCAATTCTATTTCAGCAGCTTGAAAAGTAAGTTTCTGCCCAATGACTTTTCTCTTCTCTCTCTTTCCTATTCTGTGTGCCAGCACTTTTAACAGAACCAAAGGAAGCCCTGTTAGCTGTGCTGGAAAATGGATGATTTCAGCAAAAATCAGGTACTGGTAAACCACTGCTAGAAATCCTTTTGCTCTGAAGCAGCAGGTGTTAGTGCATCATTCTGGTAAGTAGCCATTTGCTACACATGTGGGTGTTTTAAAAAATTTAAAACTGTGTCGATATTTTGAGAAAAACTAAAGGGGCTTTTTATCTTTAACATTTCTTAGTAAACCTGTTTTCTCATCTCAGGAAAGACTTTGCAACAACACATTCAAAAGAAATCATAAAAAATCCCCAGTACAAAGAAATAAAACAATGCTTCTGTCTACAGCTTCATTCGGAACTAAATGTTTTCACTTGCATTGTGTTTGGAGGATGAATTAAACACCTGGGTGAACAACATGCAAGAACATTTACGTGCAGATGCTGAAAGCGTAATCAAAATAACTCCTGTCTTTCATAAGTCATTGGATTTTGGGTGGAGTTTGGGGGGATTTGTTGTTGTTGTTGTTGTTTTCAGTGTACATAACACTCGCATGTAAACTAGCAGGTGGATATTTCCCAGTTCCTCCTTCATCTCTCCACCACAACTTCTCAGCTTGGTCTCCTAACTGGGAAACCGTTGCATCAATCATCAAGCAGTCAGAATCGCATTCTCGTCTGGAACAAAAGCACAGGCAAGCTTCCAGCTCTGAAAGAAGCCAGTCCTGTTTCTGCCTTTGCTAAAAGAGACGTAAGACACAACAATCAATTCCTTCTTGTCTCAGGTGCCATTTCAAGATTACAGGTGAGGTAGCATTCAGAACATGTAGTGTAAGCTCAAGTTCTCAAAGGGATTTTTTTTTAAACATGTCGTGAGCATTTGTAAGACAACTAACGCCAACAACAGAATTTATAATCCATCCCAAGAAGTATTTCCAAGGTGTATTTTTTCCTCAAGCAATAAAGAAAAAGCTCAAGACATGGAGGTGATGCTTTTACTGTAAAAAAAGTGTTCCAGTATTTGTTGTTGCTACTCACATAACCAGCATCGCGTGCAAGATAACCTTTTGTTGTCCAAGAGAAGGAAACCACAAGGATAGCACCTCCGTAGCCTCCCTTTCCCTCGCAGGTTACCGTGACCTGCTCTAAAACAGATCACACAGAACGAAGGCGAAGGACAGCCCCTGGCTCACCTTCCGCACTGGCGGATGCGAGGCTTAAACACCGTCCTGATGTGCAGAGCAGCGGTAAGGTGAAACTGGTAGAGGAGCCAGGTTTTGGAGTGCACAACAAGCGCCAGGTTTCTGAGCAGTAACCTCCAGACAGGCCACCCGGTGCTGCTGTAAGGCAAGCAAAGGGCCTGACGGGCAAGTAAGGGAGATGAGCAGGGAGGTGAGCAGGCAAGCAATGAGTGCTCCTCAGCCAGCTTCAGGCCTTCTGCTGATGAACCCGCTGTGAGAAAGTGAGAGGAGCAGGCTTTGCCTAGTGCAACGACAGTAGCTGCAGCAGACCCATCTGATGGTTCTGCTCGGGTATTCAACAAAATATTCTCCTATTCACAGCACAGTCTTGCATAACCGATGAAAGGACCCAAAAGCCAAGTGGAAACCCAAGTCCTTTGCTTACTGCTGGTAAAGACTGTCACTTCTCCTGCCTATCTGCTTAGTAACTCCAGCCACTGCTTGGAAATCAGTCATGTACGACACTGAATTCTGCTATTAGATGAAAACTCTCTAGTCTGTTGGAAAAAAAATACAAAAATCGGAACATAACCAGCGCCATACAGAGACGGCGACTGAGGCCCCAAGATAATTTTGTAAATCTCGCTGTTGTGCCTCTTGCCATCCTCCCACTGGTGCCCCTTCTCTTTGTTACCTGACATCTGGGGTTCTGACAACTTGAAGGTTAAACACCTGGCTTGAAACATCCCTACACATCCATTTAATATACACTTGACAGAAAATCAGTGGCTGTTGAATATATTTGCGCAGGATTAGCAGAACTCTAAGTATCATTTCCCTCACCTTCTCCCAAGTTCTGAGCAAACTATGCCACTGCTGCCTTCCTTTATATTAACAATTTTTAAGATGGTAGTAGCATTTAAAACCTCTACTTACAAGGCCACCCAAGTCTCTATAATCATAGATAGACAGAAGCAGTCACACTGCATGTTGACAGGCAATCTCAGCTCTGGCTGTCCCCCAGTTTAAGAGCCACATAGATGCATGTGCATCTTACATGTACACGCACACACCTGAATGATAATGAAGACTACATGATACCATTAAGAGTATTCTTTTAAAAATTACACTGCATCTGTCCTGTCATTAAATAGAAATGCCAAGGGTTTAGATATATCACATATTTCTAGAATTACAAGCATATAAATACAGTATAGGTATTTTCCATAATTAAGCAACTACTGAACCTCTTCACTGACAAGAAATACCTCAGCACTTACTTGAGTCGCCAACGCCAGTACCAACTCTAATGCAACACAACTAAAAAACCTCCACTGAAGAAGAAAGCAGCTTACCAATTCTACAATTCGTTCTTGAGCTTTTCTTACTCAGCCTGTCATACCACCTCCTAGCATGTTCTGCTGACCTCCCAAACTCTGGTTTGAATGTGAAACTGTTCTCAAGCGTAAGCAGGGAAATCCAACCATAGGTTTTCCCATCGGCATGCAAAGATGAACCTCTTATGCCTCCTCTGTCCACACTCCCGACGACGGCAAGCCAGAAGTGCTCTTCAGTTACCCAAGTCTAAACACGTTTAGGATCTTGACTGCATCTGGGGAAACACAAGCCTAAGAAATCCTTGCTCTGTGTGTAATCCCCACTGAATCACAAGGAAGCAAAGGAGAACGGAAGACACACCAGGTCTGCCAAGCAAAGAAACTGAGGAAGCTTCTCAGTGCACAGCAGCACAGCTGGAGACATCATTCCTGCTGCCATGCAGTCAGCAGGACTGAACTGCATCCATTTTGGTCCCTTGGAGAATACCAACACGCAGATTGTGCTGGAGGATGCATTTGACATAGGGGACCCTCTGAAAGAATAGCAGATGTGCAGTTTTATTCCCTGGGAAAGTGCTCTGACACTTCCCTGCTTCTCAGATAGTGTAGGACAATTAAAATACAGTAACTCATTAGTAAGCATGGGCTAATTTCTGGCCGATCCTGATTCTAACAAGAGCCAACAAATTCTTCAACTACTTTTGTTCAGACCGTATTTAGGACAGTGTCACGGTTTAAAGCTGGGCTGGCTATTAACCAGGTGCCAGATGCTCTCTGTTAACCCTCTCCCCCCCCCCAAGGGAAAGGGAAAAGGGAGAGAGACTTATGGGTTGGAAAGTTAAAACAGTTTTAATAAACTATAATAATGAAAAAGAGTATAATAACAATAATAATAGAAATATATACAAATATATACTAAGCCAAGACTGAGAGCTTGGAAATCCTCCTCAGGCAGAGTTGCTCCCCATGCATGGGCAGAGGGGAAAATGCAGCAGCTCCACCCAGCACGGGCAGAGGGCAAAATGCAATAGCTCTCCTGCCATCACACCTGCAGGCTTTTAACTGGAGATTTGGCAAAGCTGGTACCAATCAGTGGGAGACAGGAGGGCCCCTCCCTCCTGGGCCCCACCTCCAGGAGGCAGTGGGTTAGTGATAAACAGGAAAGTGAGAATGACATGTATGGGATGGAATACCTTGCTGGTCAATCCTGGGTCACCTGCCCCGTCCACTCCTCCCTGCAGGTACAACCCCCTTCGGCTCTTTACTCGTAAGCAGTGACCTTGGGTTCTCTAAGGCTATTTGGCCTGGTTTGAGCCAAACCAGGACATTCCACCCCTTATTCCATACCATTCATGTCATACTCAGATCACCAGTACCTTTTCATTTTCAAATATATATATACATATCACTAGTCTATGATTCATCTTTATGCGAAAAGTCCATCAAGTTCATTTGGTTCAGGATTGTGGGTTTCCATCTGGCTAGCAGTCTCTCAGCAGTCTCTCTGGCTAGCAGTCTCTCTTTCGTCATGGTTCGTGCCCACGGGTTGCAGGTTAAAGATGTCAGACTCGAGGAGGTTACTGGACGCCACTTGATGAAGCTAGTTCCGGTCTCATCAACACTGTCTTAACCTGAAAGACACTTATGCAGCAACAACATACAGTTCAGGCTTAAGTAGTCTCACCCATAATCAGATCACCTTCAGGGACACATCGGACTTCACCATCTTGCAACATCACCCACCAAGTACATCCAGGTCCCTGAGCAAAAGCAATCCCACAAATGGGTTTACCTTTGCCCATTACAGGAAGAATCCAGACAGTTTTTCCCAATAGATTCCTTTCATGCACCACAGGGACTTTATCTCCTTCTACTGTATGTAGAAGGTCTGACTGAGCAGGGCCAGCTCGATTGATAGATCCCCTGGTGTTAACTAACCAGGTAGCTTGTGCCAGATGTTTATCCCAGTTTTTAAAGGTTCCACCCCCCATTGCTTTCAGGGTAGTTTTTAACAGCCCATTATACCGTTCAATTTTCCCAGAGGCTGGTGCATGATAGGGGATGTGATATACCCATTCAATGCCATGCTCTTTGGCCCAGTTGTCTATGAGACTGTTTTTGAAATGAGTCCCGTTGTCCGACTCAATTCTCTCTGGCGTGCCGTGTCGCCACAAAATTTGCTTTTCGAGGCCCAGAATAGTGTTCCGGGCAGTGGCATGGGGCACAGTGTATGTTTCCAGCCATCCGGTGGTCGCCTCCACCATGGTAAGCACATAACGTTTACCCTGGCGGGTTTGAGGGAGTGTGATATAGTCAATTTGCCAGGCCTCCCCATATTTATATTTCAACCACCGCCCCCCATACCACAAAGGTTTTAACCGTTTGGCTTGCTTAATTGCGGCGCATGTTTCACAATCATGGATAACCTGTGCAATAGAGTCCATGGTTAAGTCCACCCCTCGGTCACGAGCCCATCTGTATGTTGCATCTCTTCCTTGATGACCTGAAGTGTCATGAGCCCACCGAGCTAAAAATAGTTCACCTTTATGTTCCCAGTCCAAATCTATTTGGAACACTTTAGCAGCTTGATCCGCTTGTTGGTTGTTTCGATGTTCCTCAGTTGCCCGACTTTTAGGTACGTGAGCATCTACATGACGTGCCTTCACGACTAGTTTCTCTAGCCGAGTAGCAATATCTTGCCACAATTTAGCAGCCCAAATAGGTTTACCTTTGCGCTGCCAGTTGCTTCGCTTCCACTGCTTTAACCACCCCCACAAGGCATTTGCCACCATCCATGAGTCAGTATAAAGATACAGCCTTGGCCACTTTTCTTGTTCAGCAATGCCTAAAGCCAGCTGGATGGCTTTTACCTCTGCGAATTGACTTGATTCACCTTGTCCTTCTGTGGCTTCTGTGACTCGTCGTATGGGACTCCATACAGCAGCTTTCCACTTCCGATGCTTTCCTACAAGACGGCAGGATCCATCGGTGAACAGGGCATACTGCTTCTCATCCTCTGGTAGTTCATTATATGGTGGGGCTTCTTCAGCACGTGTCACCTCCTTTTCTGGTGGCATTCCGAAGTCTTTGCCTTCTGGCCAGTCCATGATCACTTCTAAGATTCCTGGGCGATTAGGGTTTCCTATTCGAGCCCTCTGCGTAATTAATGCAATCCATTTACTCCACGTCGCATCAGTTGCATGATGGGTAGTGGGAACCTTACCCTTGAACATCCAGCCTAGTACTGGTAATCGAGGTGCTAGGAGAAGTTGTGCTTCAGTACCAATTACCTCTGAAGCAGCTCTAACTCCTTCATACGCTGCCAGTATCTCTTTTTCAGTTGGAGTGTAATTGGCCTCGGAGCCCTTGTATCCTCGACTCCAAAATCCTAGGGGTCGACCTCGAGTCTCCCCTGGCACTTTCTGCCAGAGGCTCCAGGTAGGACCATTGTCCCCAGCTGAGGTGTAGAGCACATTTTTAACATCTTGTCCCGTACGGACTGGTCCAAGGGCTACTGCATGCACAATCTCTTGTTTAATCTGTTCAAAAGCCTGTCGTTGTTCAGGGCCCCACTGAAAATCATTCTTCTTTCTGGTCACTTGATAAAGAGGGCGTACAATCTGGCTGTAATCTGGAATATGCATTCTCCAGAAACCCACAACGCCTAAGAAGGCTTGTGTTTCCTTTTTGTTAGTTGGTGGGGACATAGCTGTTATTTTGTTGATCACCTCTATCGGGATCTGGCGACGCCCATCTTGCCATTTAATCCCTAAAAACTGGATCTCCTGGGCAGGTCCCTTGACCTTGCCTCTTTTTATGGCAAAACCAGCTTGCAGAAGAATTTGGATGATTTTCTCCCCTTTGTCAAAAACTTCTGCTGCTGTATCACCCCACACAATGATGTCATCAATGTATTGCAAATGTTCTGGAGCTCCACCCTTTTCTAGTGCAGTCTGGATCAGTCCATGGCAAATAGTAGGACTGTGTTTCCACCCCTGGGGCAGTCGATTCCAGGTGTACTGGATACCTCTCCAGGTAAAAGCAAACTGTGGCCTGCACTTTGGTGCCAAAGGAATAGAGAAAAATGCATTAGCAATGTCTATGGTGGCGTACCACTTGGCTGCCTTTGACTCCAGTTCGTATTGAAGTTCTAGCATGTCTGGCACAGCAGCACTCAGCGGTGGCGTAACTTCATTTAGGCCACGATAGTCCACAGTTAATCTCCATTCTCCATCAGACTTTCGCACTGGCCATATAGGACTATTAAAGGGTGAGCGGGTCTTGCCAATCACTCCTTGATTTTCTAATTGTCTAATCAGTTTATGAATGGGGATCAGGGAGTCTCGATTGGTGCGATATTGTCGTCGGTGCACCGTGGTAGTAGCAATTGGCACCTGTTGTTCTTCAACCTTCAGCAACCCCACAACAGAAGGATCTTCTGAGAGGCCAGGCAAGGTAGACAGCTGTTTAATGTGCTCAGTCTCTACAGCTGCTATACCAAAGGCCCATCTATACCCTTTTGGGTCCTTGAAATACCCGCTCTTGAGGTAGTCTATGCCAAGGATGCACGGAGCATCTGGGCCAGTCACAATGGGGTGCTTTTTCCATTCATTTTTAGTTAGGCTCACTTCGGCCTCCAATACAGATAACACTTGAGATCCTCCTGTTACTCCTGAAATGCTGATAGATTCTGCCCCTTTATGATCCGATGGCATTAGGGTGCACTGTGCACCAGTGTCTACCAAGGCTCGATACCTTTTGTGGTTTTAATGTGCCAGGCCATCGAATCCACACAGTCCAATAAATCCGGTTGTCCCTCTCCTCCACCTGGCTGGAGGCAGGGCCCCCCTAATCAAGAAATGGATTCGTGCTGCTCACAGGGACTGGACCTTCATTTCTCCTATTCACACTTGGGAAAAAGTGATTTGAGGCCCATCTCCCCTGACTGGGGTCCTGCTCACTGGTAACTGGAGCAGCCATCCTCCTAGAAAAATTCTCTCTGGTATTTCTTTTAGCTTGCAACTCACGTATTCGTGCCTGTAGGGTACTGGTAGGTTGTCCATGCCATCTGCTCATGTCCTCCCCGTAACCACGCAGGGCAAACCACAGGATACCTCGTGATGTGTTCTGTTTCCTTTGAGCTGGTCCTGTAGGAGAGCGTTTTCTCCTAACAGCTGCAACGCGCGCCTGTGTAGGTAGAGAGTCAAGTTTATTCTCGATCATGGACAGTTTGTCTGACAGTTGTTTAAATGAGTCCTTGTTCTCCTTAGTCAGTTTTTCCACAGCCGAGATGCGTGCCTGCAGTGGGGAAGAAATACTATCTTCATACTGTCGCATACAGTTAGCCATTTCGCCCACAGTAGAATGTGCCATATCATCTTCTCCCCATACTAATATTGACAATGTATGGGTATATGTCGGTGGAGCATTCTTCACAACCTTCCGGAACATGGATCGGTTGCATTCCACTTCATCAGGATCTACAGGATCTACAATGTCCCGTGGGTGTCTATAAATGATCTCTTGCACAGCCAGTTCTCTAAGGTAGTTAATACCTTTTTCTATAGTGGTCCATTTGCTTAGGTGACTCATAACATCATCTTTATAGGGATACCTGCTCTTTACAGCTGACAAGAGTCGCCTCCAGAGACTGACAGTGTTTGACTTTCTTGCGAGCGCCTTATCAATACCACCATCTCTGGACAGGGATCCCAACTGTCTGGCTTCTCTGCCATCTAATTGCATGCTGTCTGCCCCATTATCCCAGCATCGGAGCAGCCAGGTAATAATAGGTTCACTGTCATAACGGCTGAAGTCTTTCCTTATATTTCTCAGGTCCTTCAGGGATAAGGAGTGGTAGGTTATCTCTACGTCCGAGTCCTCCTCTTGTGATAGTTCTGCTTTAGAAGGACCTTTCTTCTGTGATGGGTCTGCTTTAAAAGGACGATCAAGGGAACCCCCATCTGTGTCAGGCCCTAACTCTGCCTGAGAAGGGCCCTCACCTGGGTCATATGATGGCTCTGCCTTAGAAGGCTCTGAGTCATCATCCTTCACTTCACGAGCTGATTTCTTTTGGTATTTCTTCCTGGTTACAGGAGCAATTGGTACAGATTCGATAGATGCTGGAGTCTGAGTAGATGCAGTGGCTGTCTTGGGAGTGCTGAGAGTCTGAGTAGCTGCGGTGGCCATCTTGGGGGGTGTAGCAGCTGTGGTACAGGCTGCCAAGGTGTTAGTGGGTTTAGTGGCTGTAGTGGCAGTACACACTGTAGGATCTGAGGTGGCTGCATAACACCTACAACTGTCCCTGCACCGATATTTAATCTTATCCCACATCAGAAACACATTCAGGACAAACAAAAATAAAAACATGCCACCTAGACAGCACCATCCTAATTTCGCAAAATCTGGTGGTATCAGCTTGGCAGAAAAGGAGAAGGTGCTATTTCCCGAAGTAAAACTGGAAGTTTGATCATTAACAGAATCAGCTAAAGGACACCTGGAGCGTGCAGATGAAGTTGCTGCTACTGATTCGCGATTAAAGCTGCCCATCATTGTGTCATAGAGATAAGAGATCGGAATATTAACTGCCCAGTTTATCACAGCATAAATCAGTATCAAACCCCATACCAAAACAATACATTTCGACCAGCGCCCACTGCTAAACTGCATGTAAACATTCATAAGAAGCAAGCAATAACACAGTGCCCACGGCAGGTAAGGCATCATTGCAATACTCAATTGTGAAAGAAACTCCATAAAAAGATGAGATAACACAGCATTCAAAAATGACATCACCATCTTCACTATCTGTTTTAACTTTCCAACCCCTCGTAAATCTCAAGGGAAGAAATCTGATATTCTCTCAGCTGAGCTCTCCGGGTCTCCTCCCACCAGAGCCAGGATTCAACTTATCAGAGCAACCTGTTGGAGCTTCTTTCGAGCCCCACGTTGGGCGCCAATAAATCTGTCACGGTTTAAAGCTGGGCTGGCTATTAACCAGGTGCCAGATGCTCTCTGTTAACCCTCTCCCCCCCCCCAAGGGAAAGGGAAAAGGGAGAGAGACTTATGGGTTGGAAAGTTAAAACAGTTTTAATAAACTATAATAATGAAAAAGAGTATAATAACAATAATAATAGAAATATATACAAATATATACTAAGCCAAGACTGAGAGCTTGGAAATCCTCCTCAGGCAGAGTTGCTCCCCATGCATGGGCAGAGGGGAAAATGCAGCAGCTCCACCCAGCACGGGCAGAGGGCAAAATGCAATAGCTCTCCTGCCATCACACTTGCAGGCTTTTAACTGGAGATTTGGCAAAGCTGGTACCAATCAGTGGGAGACAGGAGGGCCCCTCCCTCCTGGGCCCCACCTCCAGGAGGCAGTGGGTTAGTGATAAACAGGAAAGTGAGAATGACATGTATGGGATGGAATACCTTGCTGGTCAATCCTGGGTCACCTGCCCCGTCCACTCCTCCCTGCAGGTACAACCCCCTTCGGCTCTTTACTCGTAAGCAGTGACCTTGGGTTCTCTAAGGCTATTTGGCCTGGTTTGAGCCAAACCAGGACAGACAGTCATTTTGCTCTACATTTTAGGGGAAAGCAGATTACACAGCTTGCCTCTTTGATGTGGAGAGCCATGTTTCCAAAGAATACTGCAAGCCCAAAAGAGCCCAGCATAGTGCAGCTTATACATAAAGCCAGTATTACTTCACAAGCCATACTGCATGCTTCTGTCAGACAAAATGGGGTTTATGTACGCGCATGGGAAGTGGGCCTTTTGCTCAAAAAAAAGAAAATCCTGCTTAGAAAAAAGTTCATAGTTTAAAACAACCACACGACATCCTTTTTCATTTGTCTCTAAATCCATACATAGATTTTATTCCTTCACTGCCATCTGAAATCCTACTACTTGAGGCACCTTGCATGTCAAAGCAAGAAAACTCAACTCAGAAGGCAAAGACCCTTCTTCTTAATGGAACTGAGCAGCTGGGACTACGATACACCTTCCCTCTCATCCAAACATAACAGCACAGTCAAGACAGTTTTTAAATTCCAAGCTGAGAGAATCAAAGTTTGAAAACTACAGGACAGTCTCACGTTAGCACAAAAGAATCCATTTCTTTTCAATTCTCTGCCACAGAGAACTGAACCTTACACAGTCTTCACAGCCTGACCCTTGTGTTTCTTATTTTTCATGCTGCAGCACAGAACGCCAGTACCCACATCTGCACAAAGACTTCCACTGCTCAAAACAGCGCGCAAAGCACTGAGGAATCTTGCCTCGGTCTGGGCAGTACAGGAGCAATCCATCTCAAATGCACTACGCATTTTGCATTTGGGGGTATCACGTATAGACAGTTAATGATTGCTTTTCCTTCCAATAACAAAACAAAAAGAAAAAAAGAAACCCTCCTTGCTTCCACAGCTGTTCTTTCCAGGCTAGAGATTCATGGCAGTGACTACCTATTTTACCCAATGTAGAGGGGTTTTTGGAGCAGAATGGTCATGTAATGAGCCAGAAGTATGAGAGTATGGAGTGAAGGCCTAGCTGCGTGAGAAGATTCATGTAGCTAGTGTCAACAAGCCGACCTTCGAGAGATGAGGAAAAACAGCAGCTGAGCAAACAAGAATTGAGGGAGTAGCCGGTGGGAGCCGAACACGGAGGAGAAGAAACAAGAACTGATGGAGCCAATTAAGGAAGGACCAGTGGCAGAGCAGTGACCAATCAACACATCAAAGAAGAGTATGTTTAGTAATATTAACGAATAGCAATGCACATGCTTACAGCTAGGGAAAGTACAAAATGTATAAAAGGGACAGCTTATGCTTAATAAATGTCTTCACTTTGATTCACATTGGATTTTGTGGAGGCGTGTTCCTTCTCCTCAGATGGTGACCCTGATGAGACGCTGATCGACGGCAAGTTCGGGGAATAGCCCAGAAGGAGGTACACCGGCTGGAGTACGGCTCAGCAGGTCTGAAGACCGGGGCGAGACGGAGGACGACTCGCAAGAAAAGAAAAGAACGTTGCAACGGGACACTTAGTGAGGTGAGCAGCCGGGGGAAAAAGGAGATGGGCCAAAATATTTCTAAAGAAGAAAGTGCGATAGTAAGGCTTCTCCTACATATCCTCTCTAAGAGAGGAGTGAAACATGATGAGCATTTGCTCCGGAGACTGTTAGTTTGGTGTCGAGAGCATGGGTTCCCTTCGGACCCCCAGAGCGCTTTTAAGGTGGACACTTGGGAAGATATTGGAAAGGGTTTATGGGAAGCAATAAGCAGTGGGGAAAAGGAGGCAATAGAACTGGCAACTGCATGGAGGGCTGTTCTTACTGCTCTTCAAGAAATGAAAGCAGAGAGGGCTGTTGCAGCAGGGGCTTTTACGGCTCTGCATCCAACAGAGGTTAACCCTGGGGCGAGAGGTCTTCGTGTTTTTGGTCAGCCGCCAATACCGGTTTTTTCAAACCCCTCCGCACCACCAGAAGAGCAGGAGAAAATTGAAATACCCCCTAAACCAACAGGGGAGCCCCCTAAACCGGAGGAAATGGAGGTTGATGAGCATCAGCCCGAGCCCACCCCCCCACCCTTCAAGCCTCCGCGAGCCGCCAATCTCGCAAATCGCGCCGAATACGAATATCCCCCTCTGCCCCCGTCGTCTCCCCCATCGCCTGCCGGCGGTCCAGGGAAATTTAAGGATCCGGTGGCTTGGGCGGAAAAATTGTTAGCAAAATTACAAGACCTGGAAAGACAGACGACCTTAACTGAGCGACAGCATAAGGAGGAGCAGAGGAGAGAAGAAGAAAGGGAACGCCTACGCGGAGGGGCCAGGGGGGCCGGGGGGGGTGCTGAGGCGGCTGGGACTAGCCGCATGAGAAATATGGATGGGAATGTTGGTATGCACTCTGTCATGGGGGACGGGGGAGGAGACGATCCACGATTACGGTGGCGAGGAGTTATACGGAATGCGCTAGTGGAGGGGGAGATTCTGCCCACAGCTTTCCCAGTTATTTTGGGAAATCGGAGAGAACCACCGCACTGGGTAGGATTACAGTGGGAGATTGTTAAGGAGGCACGGAAAGCGGTACAACAAAATGGGTTGCATGCACCTTATACCCAAGCATTTATAAATAGTATCTTTATGTCTATGCTTTTAACACCTTTTGATTTTAAGCAATTGATGGCGATGATTTTAACCCCGATGCAGGAACTCTTGTGGCGGACGAGGTGGCATGACGCAGCACAGGCTGCAGCGGTGGAAAACCTGGGGAGGGGAGATAATGATCCTCTTTTAGGGATAACATTTGACCAACTGGTGGGAGAAGGGCAGTTTAGTGATCCACAACGACAGGCACGACTTAGACCAGAAGCCTTGGCACTTACTGCCACCTTAGCCCAAGAGGCTTTTAAAACCCTCCCAGAAGATGGGAAAGTAATTCCTGCCTATATAAAAATAAGGCAAGGTCCATCTGAGCCTTATATGACATTTTTAGAAAGATTGCGTGAAGCATTGGAAAGGGCATCGCTGACCGATGTAGCTCGAGAGGCGTTGCTAATGTCGTTGGCAGTCGACAATGCTAATCCTACTTGTAAGCGCATTTTACAGACATTACCCAAAAATTCTAGCCTGGCAGAAATGATGGATGCGTGTGAGCGCGTAGGAACAACGGAAGAAACAGCAGGATACATGGCGTCAGCCTTTGCGGCTGCGGTGAAACCTCTAGTACGATCAGGGAGAGGCGATCAGGGACCAAAATGTTACAACTGTGGCAAACCGGGACACCTTAAGGCTCAATGCCGAGTAAAAAGTCACGAGTTTGCAGGGACCTGCAATCGCTGCCGGAAATACGGTCACCGTGCAGATGAATGCCGATCTAGATTCACTAAGCAGGGAACTCGGCTGGGAAACGGGGGGGCGAGCGCGAGGAGACCCAGCGCGATGACACAAAACAGGTCTTCCACCCGGGCTGCCTGGATGGCGTCGCCGCCGCCACAAGAGGGAGTGCTGGGGTCGACATTGCCACAGCAGTAGAGGTGACTCTGATAGACCCGCAAGTGCAATGTATACCCACCGATATGAAAGGCCCACTGGGTCACGGGTTGAGTGCCTTACTTATCGGGCGATCCTCTACGACCCGAAAAGGTCTTTTCGTTTTACCCGGTATAATCGATGCCGATTTTACAGGGGTCATATCTATTATGGTATGGACCCCCCTGCCACCAATTCATATACCCAAAGGAGAAAAAATTGGACAACTGGTCCCCTTTAAATCAGCTGTGCCCACAGCTGGGAATCAGATAAGAGGGGCTGGGGGTTTTGGATCAACAGGCCAGGCTGACATTTATCTGGCAATGGATATCAGCAAGGCAAAACCAACAGAACGGGTAACACTAAAAGAACCTGGTGGGAAAACTTGCGTGGTAATTATGCTGATTGATACTGGAGCAGACGTTACAATAATCAGTCAAGCAGCGTGGCCTCATTCGTGGCCATTGGAGATCCCCCCTACGCCCATTTTGGGGGTCGGGGGAATACAGACCACTAAAATCAGTACAAATGTGATTTGTTGCAAATTGCAGGATGGGAGTACCTGTACAGTAAGACCATATGTGATGCCTGTCCCCATTTGTTTACTGGGGAGAGATGCATTAAGTCAATTAGGGGCACGCTTGGTAACTAACAGTGAGGGTTTTTAGAGGCGGCCATTGATGAAGGGCGACCAATCCTAAAACTAACCTGGAAAACAGAAACCCCAGTTTGGGTTGATCAATGGCCGCTGTCTGCAGAAAAAATCGCCCACCTCGAAAGCTTGGTACAGGAGCAACTGGAAAAAGGTCATATTGAGCCCACAACAAGCCCATGGAACACCCCAATATTTACTATTCCGAAAAAAAGTGGCAAATGGCGTTTGTTACATGACCTTCGAAAAATCAATGAGGTCATGGATGATATGGGAACCCTACAACCAGGGCTCCCATCCCCCAATATGATCCCTAAAGACTGGGACATTTTAATCATTGACTTAAAAGATTGTTTCTTCACCATCCCTTTGCACCCTGATGACTATCAGAAATTTGCTTTTTCGGTGCCATCAGTGAACAAAGCTGCACCTATGAAACGCTATCATTGGGTTGTGTTACCACAGGGAATGAAAAATTCACTGACAATGTGTCAAATGTATGTGGCCTGGGCACTTGCTCCTGTGCAAAGGAATTTTCCAAATTTGATTATATACCATTATATGGATGACATTCTAATAGCAGGGAAACAATTGGATAAAAAACAATTGATTCATACACTGCAGACTGAACTAGCAAAAGGTGGATTGCAAATAGCTCCAGAAAAGGTACAACAGGAGGAAAACTGGAAGTACCTTGGGTGGGAAATTACCAAAACAACTGTTAGACCCCAAAAACTAGAAATTCGTGTGAATATCAGTACTTTAAATGATGTACAAAAACTGTTGGGAGACCTCAATTGGGTGCGAACCCTGTGTGGTCTCACCAATGCTGAATTGGCACCTTTGATGCAATTGCTAAAGGGAGGAGGCGGTGCAGATGCCCCCCGCACATTGACACAGGAAGCTGAGCAGGCATTGAAACACCTGAGTACCAAAATAGCTATGGCATACACTCACCGTTGGGACCCAGATTACAGTATTGGAGTATTGGTTATCAATCACGATCGCCACCCCCTGGCATTAATTATGCAGTGGGTGACTGACAAGGATCCTCTACATGTGCTGGAATGGATCTTTTTGCCTATGCAACCAAAACGTACCATCACTACGAAAGTAGAGGCCATAGCACAACTTGTAATGAAAGGAAGGCAGAGGGTTGTAGAGATAGCAGGCGTCGAACCTGCTTTTTTGGTTATTCCACTGGTTGCAGAGTATCTACAATGGGCATTACAAAATTCCATACCATTACAAGTTGCGTTATTGGATTATAGGGGCGAGTTGAAGGTACATCTACCCCCTCACAAATACTTCTCCGTGCTGCAATTGGGTCAATGGGAAGAATTACCAAAAAGGTCAGAACGTCCGGTCAGTGGTGTCACCGTTTTTACAGATGCTGGAGGCAAAGCTCAAAAAGCAGCACTAACATGGTTAGACAATGGGAAGTGGCATGATGTAATTTTATCTGACATTCAAGGGTCTACACAACAATTAGAATTGCGAGCTGTGGTGGAGGTCTTCAGGCGATGGAACACAGCACCTGTTAATGTGGTATGTGACTCTTTATATGTCGTAGGGATTGTCCAGAGGATGGAGCGTGCTCTGCTCAAAGAGATAGCTAATGAACAACTATACCAACTTTTTCATGAATTATGGCTTTTGCTGACAGAGCGACTGCATCCATATTTCATCACACATATCCGTAGTCACACAGGACTCCTGGAAGGCTTAGCTGAAGGCAATGCTCGGGCAGACAAACTTGTCGCACCTGCCTGGGCTGCGCCTTCAATTGATCGCTTCGCTCAAGCACAACGATCTCATGCCTTTTTCCATCAATCTGCTAAGGTACTGTGGCGTCAGTTTGGGCTACGCAGTGCAGATGCACGTGGGATAGTCCAGTCCTGTCCAGACTGTCAACATCTTGGGGGTGGTTTAGCACCTGGTGTCAACCCCCGCGGTACTGGACCGTTGGAGATATGGCAAATGGATGTAACACACATCCCCGAATTTGGACGGCTGAAATATGTCCACGTGAGTGTTGACTGTTTCTCCCTTGCTACCTGGGCTACAGCACAAACAGGCGAATCCAGCAAACACGTTCAACGACACATGCGTTCTGCTATTGCAGCCCTGGGCATTCCACAGACGATTAAAACGGACAATGGCCCAGGCTATGTGGCACGCGCCACACAGGACTTTTTCCAACTGTGGGGTATAACGCATATAACAGGTGTCCCACATTCACCAACGGGACAAGCTATTGTGGAGCGCATGAATCAAACTCTGAAACACCTTTTACAAAAACAAAAAGGGGGAGAGCCAGGGCTATCTCCTCCTGACAGGTTGTGTAAAGCGCTTTATGTACTAAACTTTTTACGCTTGCCACAGGACTACTCTGTACCTCCAGCAGTAAAACATGGTGCAGGGTTAAAGGGAGGTATGGAGGCTTTTCAGAAAGAACAGGAACAAGCCAAAGTGATGGTAAAAAATGGGGTGACTGGTGTGTGGGAAGGTCCAATGAAATTAATAATGTTGGGTCGAGGGTATGCATGTGTCGTTACAGATACAGGAGCCAAATGGGTACCAGCTAAGTGGGTGAAGCCGTGGCTACAAAAACAACCTGAACTACAGGAGCCAACTCAGGATCTGCCTCGGAACACTGACCTCTCGAGAGATCCAGTGCCCTGACTGCGGGAAGTGTGAAAAAAGGTTTGCGTGGGAGGTATAGAAAAGGGAGCAAAAGGCGCAGTCATGATAAAGCAAGGGGTTGTTTTTTCTGTGTTAAGCCTGCTTTGGATCCTGGACCTGACAAAAGGTCATCAACCGATAGTCCTTCCACCTACACCATGGAAGGGGAGTCACAACGTTTGGGTGACTCTGATGCGGAGCTTGAACCAGACGCAGTTTTGTGCCTCCTTAGCTCAGCCTGAACAACCCTTTCATACATTTCTAGTGGGGGTCCCCTTAAACAGATCTGAAAGTAAGGAGATAGTGGCAGGGTTGAATGTGCTGAAACAGAGCCTCTGTGAGAATGCAATAAAATGTGGCGAACATTGGGATTTATGGGACGATAGCTTGCCTGTCAGTCCCTTAGAGCCCCAAGAACTTGACATCCTAGGAACTTTAGAGGCAGAATCTTGTGTGTTTTTCAATTACACAGAGGGATCAAACATTTATCAGAACGACATAAAGAGATTACAAAATGTCACACCCAGTAATCCATTGTGGCAAAATGAATCTATCTGGTGTGCAAACGTAGGGCGTAGTCGAACAGAGCCAGCACCGGATTTGGCCATGCCTAGAAAATTACCAGAAGGTTTATTCCTAATTTGTGGAGATAGGGCTTGGCCAGGGCTGCCCAGTAAAAAACTGGGAGGTCCGTGTACCATAGGTAAATTAAGCTTACTAATGCCTACACGAAAGGTCATATTAAATCACACTAACCTACACAAGATTAAAAGAAGTGTCACTACCTTAGGGAAAGAATGTAAAGATGAGGTAGAACTATGGTCTAGGACCAAAGTAGTTCTTTCTTCTATTTTTGCACCGGGTGTGGCTGCTGCACAAGGACTAACACAATTGCGAAATTTAGCTTGCTGGGTTGCAAAAAGAGCTGATCAAACTTCTAGAATTTTAGGAACATTAGCCAATGATGTAGATAGTATCCGAAATGCTACCTTACAAAATAGAGCTGCTATAGATTTTTTATTATTAGTGCACGGTCACGGATGTCAGGAGTTTGATGGGATGTGTTGCATGGATCTGAACGATCATTCCAGGTCAATTCATAAGCAGATCAAAGAGCTCATGGATGCCACACAGAAAATACGGGAACAGCATGGGTTCCTGGATGACTGGTTGGGTAATTTGGGAATTGGAGGGTGGCTGGTCGGATTGATTAAAATGCTATTGATGGGATTGTTTGTGATTTGTATTATCATCCTTGTATTACCGTGTTTATTCTCCTGCTTGCAAAGGGCCCTGCAGCGGACAATAAACACGGCCTTTCTGGCTCAAGAAAAGAAAGGGGGAATTGTAGAGGGGTTTTTGGAGCAGAATGGTCATGTAATGAGCCAGAAGTATGAGAGTATGGAGTGAAGGCCTAGCTGCGTGAGAAGATTCATGTAGCTAGTGTCAACAAGCCGACCTTCGAGAGATGAGGAAAAACAGCAGCTGAGCAAACAAGAATTGAGGGAGTAGCCGGTGGGAGCCGAACACGGAGGAGAAGAAACAAGAACTGATGGAGCCAATTAAGGAAGGACCAGTGGCAGAGCAGTGACCAATCAACACATCAAAGAAGAGTATGTTTAGTAATATTAACGAATAGCAATGCACATGCTTACAGCTAGGGAAAGTACAAAATGTATAAAAGGGACAGCTTATGCTTAATAAATGTCTTCACTTTGATTCACATTGGATTTTGTGGAGGCGTGTTCCTTCTCCTCAACCCAACATACAAACCACCTTTTGAACCATTTTCAAAGCTGCCCCAAAAACTAGATCATAAATAAGAATCAGTCTAAAGAAAGAACAGAGGTCTCTGCACTACTCAACATATGAAGGACACTTTTATGTACTAGACTCCTTTGTAAAAACAAAATATTTGGGATGGCAACTGAACTATAAACTTCTTTGTAGACTTAAAGACTTAGTGAATAGCAATATCCTGCAATACCTTGATTACTTGTTAGCACTTGCATGGTTTCAGAATGCATACGTAATGACACTGTATGGAAATTATCAGGCATTTATTTTGCTATTCGTGCCAAGGCCACAGCTGTGTGAGGCATTACAAAGCTGTTTGAAGGATTTAGTTGGATTTACATGCTTAACACCCCATTGTGTGTATTTACAATTGCACTGCCAAAAGTTTTATGTACTACAGAGATGGGTAGCTTTAAAACAACTGAAGCAATCATTCGTAACTATACACAAAGATGCTCTGGCATCACTGCCTTCGTTAGCCCACACCCAGGGCTAAAAAATAATCAGTTATTCTATCACCTAGTATCCCTTGGAATTGGGAAAAGGAGGGAGACTCATGGGTTAAAATTTAAACTGATTTAATAAAATAAGAAAAACAATATCAATGTTAATACAAAACAAACAAAATTATACTTAGCCCAGACAGTGGTTGCAAGTCACTCAAGGGATAGCATTCTTTGAGGAGGAGGATTGCTCCTCAACGAGGAGAAGAAGAAGCAGCAGCAGAAGCAGCAAAAGAAGAAGCAGCAGCAGAAGCAGCAGCAGCAGCAGCACAAGAAGCGGAAGAAGACGCGGAAGATGACGAGGAAGACGAAGAGGAAGACGAAGAGGAAGACGAAGAGGAAGACGAAGAGGAAGATGAAGCTGCAGGAGAAGCAGAAACAGCAGAAGAAGCAGCAGAAGCAGAAAAAGAAGAAGAGGAATTAGCAGAAGATGAAGAAGCAGAAGATGAAGAAGCAGAAGATGAAGAAGCAGAAGATGAAGAAGCAGAGGAAGCACAAGCAGAGGAAGAAGAAGCAGAAAAAGAAGCAGAAAAAGAAAGAGAAGAAGCACTGCTTGTAAGAGCATTTAATACAGTAAATAATCCTTAGTTAACTTGATTTTTTAACAGTTTCATCATGAGCTTAGAGTGTAACCGCCAACAGAATCTAACAAGAAGAAATATTAAGACAAGTAGAGTTGTATGTAAAGAAGTGGGGTTTCTCTTTGCTCTCCTGAGCGTTTATCACCCAGAGCTGGCTGAAGTTCTGATCCTGCAAACTGCTCCTCGGTGTTTGTATGCTCACTCTGGGAAACACAGGCAGCTATTTGAATTATTTGCAGGTACAATCTTCACTTATGTTCTGCTTTGAATGAAATGAATGAAATGAAAACATACATTTAGCAATAAATGCAACATCATGCTCCTTACCTTGCACTCATTTTCTCTAATAGTTCTGTATCTTAAATAACACAAATCTGTAGGGACCGCTGACCCCAACACACGCTGTGCTTTCTGAATAGGGCACATGTATCAAATCGGCAAACGAAAGACAGAAACACCTCTCACCTTGCCCCTCTTTCCTTCAGTTTGGTGTGGGAGCTCGTTTCCCCGGTGAAGGTACCACAAAAACAGCCTCCCAGAGGGAAAGGAAGGGGAGGGGATAAGGGAAGAGGCGGACACAGAGAAGCAGCTTTGCCTTCCCCTGTTAAAACCACAGCCCACTCAGGAATCATGTTTCCAGCCTGCAGAGTGAACAGCACAGTATTGCTAGCAGCGGAGTACGTAAGCTCTTTGTATGAGCATCGCTGCTTTGAGCAATTGAAATGTTCTACGCAGTCTTTTGACCAGCCGACAGGCTGCCCACCAAATGAGAAGCAGAATGCATTTGCGAGATGAGGCACTGATAAACTTTTAGTTGGCTTCCAAGCAGAGCAATTCAAGTGAGGTGCTGTATTAATGGATTTTCTCCTGCGCAAAGGCTCACTGCCGGGGCTGCCCCGGCCGGCCCCGGCCCCAGCTGACCAGGAGCCCATTGCACCGGGTGCTTTGGAGCTCCTCCCGCCACCCCCGGGCAGCCATCGGCCAGGAGACACCCCCGCACCCTCCCAAGGGCCTCACTCGCCTCACGGGCAGCCTCAGGCTCACCTCAGCCAGGCCGCAGCTGGAGCAGGGACTGCACCTCCTGAGAACACCATGGCTGTGGGGAGCTGAGTGTGGGGAGCTGACAGCTCCCAGCATGGCCTGGGAACAACATGGGGCCTGGCAGCCCCGTGCCCCAGCACTGCAGCTCCCAGCATGGCCCGGGGCACCTTCCTGCTGCTGCAGACACTGTCCCCGACCCGAGGGCAGAGAATGTGAGAGGGGAAAGGGAGGGGAGAGAGAAAGGGAGAGGTGGGGACAGGAGCAGGGCAGGGAGAGGAGAAGGGTGGGGACGGTGGAGAGAGACGGAGAAACAGAGGGTGCGGGTCGGGACAGGGAGGCGGAGAGGGGCAGAACAGCAATGGCCTCCAGGGTGGAGACGAGGAAGAGCAGAAGGGGATGGGGAGCAGGAGGGAGGCCCAGAGAGAAGGGAGAAGGCCTGGCCAGCTGAGCAGGGGAGACAGGCAGGGAAGAGGGGACGGGCTGCAAGAAGGAGGGGAAAATAGGGCCAGGAAGCAGGACATGGAGATGGAAAAAAGAGAAGGACAGGGAGCGGGAGAGAGAGATGTGGGGAAAGAGAAAAATAGCAACAGGCTGTAGGACAGACAGGGAGGAATTAGAAAATGCAGACAGGGAGTCAAAGAGAGAAAGAAAGAGAAAGAAAAAATCATGATGGGCTCAAGAAAGAGAGGGAGGAATTAAAAACTGGGGCAGGGAGCCAGACAGAGAGCGATGGGCAGAAACCAAAAATAGCAATTCTGGGCAGCTGCCCCCATTTCTGGAGCACTGCCCAGGAGCTGCATCAGCAGGAGCCTCAAGAAATGTGCTGCCTGCGCAAGCCCTGCCCTGGGCCCGATCCTGCGCCCTCACATTGCTGATGAACATCACGTTGCAGAGTGGCCGGGACTGGGGGAAAAAAGCCCAACAGGGAGGAAAAAAATTGCCCATCTGTTTTTTTGTTGGTTTCCTTGTTGGTTTTGCTTTTAAACAACTACTATTTAAGCTCGAAGTACAACCTGCAAGGAAAAAGGCACCAGGCGTACCAGGCTGGGGTCATTTAAAGCCCAAACATATTCGACAGCCACACAGACCCTCGCTTGCTCCCACTGCGCACACTCCACCCCCTGCCTGCAGGTACAGGCAGACGCCCTGTTTCTGGAGCGCTCCCCAGGAACAGCACCACCAGGCAGCTGTGGCGTGAGGGTGGTGAGACACTGGCCCAGGTTACCCAGAGAAGTTGTGGATGCTCCCTCCCAGGCAGCGTTCAAGGCCAGGTCGGATGGGGCTTGGAACAACCTGGTCTAGTGGAAGGTGTCCCTGCCAGTGGCAGGGGGGTTGCAACTAGATGGTCTTTAAGGTCCCTTCCAACACAAACCGCTCTGTGATTCCATAAAGAAAAGACTTCCCCGGGGATGAACAAACGCGGCGTCTTCTGGGGAAAGGGAAAATACAAACAAGCCTGGGGCCGGGGTGTGCTGAGGTAGGGACTGTCCTGCAGGCAGTGGGAGTTGCCAGGAGTGACACTGTCTGCTCAACACACTCAGGGTGCTACACAGCTGAAGGACACCACGCGCTGGGGCTGCTTCTTCCACCTTTATTAAAATAGAGCCATTTCTTTCTGACGAGAGCTGCTCCTCTGCCTGACAGAGGGGCAACACCAGGAGAACAGTGCTCGCAGGGTCCAGTGTGATCTTGGCTGCACCTGTGGAGAGCTCAGGTTGTGGATGGTCTGAGAGGCCAGGAAACGGACGAAGAGGCTGCTGTCTTCCAACAAGGGCTCAAGGGCTGTGACAGAAACAAAGAGAGCCAAGATGATCCCCCATGTGTGTAGAGACCCCCAGGCATCCCCTCAGCCCATGCCAGCCCCACCGCCTCTCCCTGGCCAGGAGAGAGCTGCTGCATAGGAATGCCCCAAATGCCCCTGCCACGTTCCCCTGGCCCTGAAGTGTTTCCCTGCAGCAGGGCAAGGCACGGCAGCACCCTGCCCACGCTCTGTCCCCTGCCCCACCAACCCCGGCCAGCACAGCACTGCCGCGACTCACCGCTGATGATCTCAGACAGCTTCTTCTGCTTTTGGAGCCCCACATGTAGCGCGGCAAGCCCTAGGCACAGAGCGTTGTCAGCCCCCCTGCTCCCCAGCGTGCTCCCCGTAGCACAGCCCCCCAGCCGCACGCCCTCTTCCCCCCCATCAGGGCTGACCCCAGGGAAGGCCAGTAGCCGCGGTGGCCACCAAGGGGCTCTGGCAGCCCCAGGGCTGCTCCTCGCTGCCAGAACAGCATCAGGGACTGGGGCCAGGCTACCAAAGGAGGGACCGCGGGGGCTGTGGCTCACCGATGAACCTGACGGCCGCCTGTCGCAAGGTGGCCTGAGCGTTCTCCAGGTACGGCAGGCTCTGCTCCAGGTATTCTTCAGCTCTGCCCATGCCCTGCGCCAGCTGGAGAGAGAACAAGGGTATGGGCATATCACAGTCCCCCCCACAGCCAGTCGAGCACTCCCTCCTCCCAGCACCCCCCGTGCCCCTTCCCCCCCAGGCCATTCTCATCTCCCAGCCAGGAGCCCTGTGGGACTGAGGTTGAGAGAGAGAGAGACACAGGCAGAGGGGTTCCAGGGGTGCTCAGACCCCTCCATCGCACCACATGGCCTACATGGGCCGGGATCTCCAGGCCCTGGGGCTTGTTCTCACCAAGCACTCTCCAGTCCTCCATGACTGCTCTGTGTCCACCAGGTGCTTGAGTTCTTTCCACTTGAGGAGCTTTGCTGCAGCAAGGAGGGCTTCCCCAGAGGCCTGCAGGACAGCAGAAGGTGGGAGGTGGCACCACGGCCTGGGAAAAGGAAGGAGACCTGGCGTCCCCCTCCTTTGGCTCTTTGCCCATGGGGTGATCCTGCCCTTAGGAAGCTGGGACATGCCCTGTCCCTAATGTCTGGGGGTCTCTTCCCTGCATCACTGCTTAGCTTTGAAGTCTGTACCTTGGCCACTCTCTCGTCTTTGTCGCTCATGTGAATCAAGAGCGGGACCAGGCCCATTTTCAGCTTCTTCTTCATCTGGGTCTTGTCATTCCCCATCACAGTGTTCATCAGGTCTCCGAAGAAGCTGATGGAGAGCTGTCTCAGCTGGCTGAGCTCCTGGTAGGGAGAAGCAGAGTAGAGTCTGAGCAACAGTAGCTCTCTGCCCACAGTGAGCCGAGCTCCCCACAGACAGGCTGAGGAGGAGACCGGGCTGGTCCTGGGCAATGCCTCTGGGGCTCAGCCTCAGCCCCTCTCCATGGTATCTGGGAAGAACATGTGGTTCTGCCCTGCAGTGCAGCTGGGGGAGCCCTCAGGTCTCCGAGAGCAGCTGTCAGGGAGAAGCTGTGCTGGGCTGCAGAACCCAGAAGTCGTCCCACAAGAGCCCGGGGGAGAAAGGAGAGGAGCAGAGCCTGCTCTGAGTGCTGCTCGCAGGGCTGGGCTGAAGGGCAGCTGGTCCTTGCCCAGTGCCCATCTGCAGGGCTCAGCCTCCCACATCAGCCTTACATTGTCAAAGAGGGGCAGGAGCTCCACCACCAGCTGCACAGCAATGGGGCTGGCCTCCTTCCTCTTCAGGTGACCCAGCAAGTTTTGGAAGACCATCAGGGCCTTGAGCTTGATCTGTTCATTGTCACTTCGCAGGACCATCACCAAGTCTGGCAGGAGGACCAGCATTTTGCTTGCCTGTATGAAAAAGAGAATTCCCATTTTGTTACGCGCTCCATGCCTGGAAAGCTCCCCAGGCAGCCTCCAGGCCCCACCGTGGCAGGGAGGGCGTTTGGAGCAGTCACCCCTCCTCCTGACTCCCAGCCAAGGCCAAGGCACTGCCATAACCTCTGCCCCAGCCCTCGGCTGCCAACATGGCTCCCCTTGACGACACCCTGCTCACCATGTCAGGTCTCTCTGACAGCGTGGTGATGCCTGTGAGCGCCAGTGACACCACCTCTGGGCTTGAATCGGTCAAGAATATCCAGGCTTGGTCTTGTGCAGCAAATCCCTCCTCTTCCAAATCCCTGTCAGTCAGCAGCTGAAAGAAACCCAGCAGTGAGCAACCAGGAGAGCCGGTGGGGCTCCCCACACTGTGGAGACCCTGGTTCCTACGGGCAGCTGAGGACAAGGGCACCGGGGATTCTTCTGCTAACTCACAGCCAAGCGAAGGATGCAGGTGTTCTCTGCGTAGGTGCAGAAGAGCCTGTTCTCGTGGTGCTGGAGTTGGATGAACAGCTCCTTCAAAACGTTCTCCAGCGTCTGGGCTGTGGAGAACATCACCTCCCACATGGCCAGGGCAGTGCTGCAATCGGAGCGCTCTGTCAGCAGGGCTGCCTCGGCCACAGCAGCATGGCCTGGGACAGCCCTGCAGGATGCAGAGCCTGCCCCTTGGTCGGGATGCCCTGGGCAGCAGGAGAGGGTTGAGGTGGTGCTCCCCGTGGGGCTGGGAGGAGCGTGGTGGCAGGGCTGTGGGCTGGCTTGGCCAATGTTGGTTGGAAAGCGTGGTGGGAAGGAGGACCCTGCTCCTCAGGGGTGTCCTTCAGTACTCCTTGGGTCTGGCAGCCAGAGAGCCTCCGGGCCTCTCACCCCACAGGGAACGAGCCCTCATGGCTTTTGGGGCCAGTACCTGTCTCCTGGTGGCACGATCTTCAACAGCGTCCTGACCACCTCCTCAGGGCGCTTGCTAGCCATCTGGAGGAGCAGTGACTCCATGATCTGCTGGGACTGTGCCATGTTGGGTTGTTCCAGGTTTTTCCGGATGTAGCTCATGATCTTTTCCACCTGGAGGGAACACAGGTGAAGATGGTGCTGCCCCTGGAGTGCAGCCATTTCCTCAGCTGCCCTTCCCATCCCTCTCTGCTGCCTTCAGGTGGCTTCAGGTGCCCGAGACACACGGGTTTGGGAAGGAGGGATGGAGGAACAAGACCTGGGATGGTTGAAGGGCAGGGCAATCCAGCCACAGGCCACTTACATCCTTCAGCCCGAAGTCCAGCTCTCCCATGATCACATCCAGTATGCTGCTGGCCACGTGATTTTCATAGATGTTTAAGACTGTCATGGTGTCAAGGACTGTGAGGACAATGTCTGTCCTCTCCGAAGGCTGGAGGTATTTTCCAAATGCCTGTGGGAGGAAGGAAGGGAGTGAAGACATGTCACAGCGAGTGTCCTCATGGTGCTGCTTAGCTGGGCAGTGCGAGCAGCCCTGGCGAGAGATGCGGCAGTGCCGGTGCCCGCAGGAAAGCTGGCAGCAGAGGCTGACATCACTGTACGGGGGAGGATGAGAAGAGAGGGGCCCCAGGGTGAGGGAGCAGGAACCCTCTCACCAGGGACAGCGAGACCACGCCAGCCCCGTGGATTCTGGATGCCTTTGCTCACACAAGTCCCCTGCTGATGCCACAGACAAGAGTCCCAGCAAGGGGGAGCTCCTTACCTCGACAATGTTTCTGGTGCTGGGCAAACAGCGCAAGGAGGTGGTCTCAGCTTCCCAATCCCCTTGGAGCTGTGCATTCTCCTCCGGCACCGTCGCGCCTAAAGAGCGGGGCAAACACACAAGGGTCGGTAAGACACAGCAGCTTTGCCAGCCAGCTTAGCAAATGCTGAAAAGAGCTTTGAACTAGGAATGGCTGAGGAGGGAGGTTCTGAGCCACAGTCAGGGGAGGAGGTGGTGGACAGCCGCGTCAGTTAAAGGGTGGCCTGCCCCCAGCGCAGGTATGCGAACACTCCTGGCCTGGGAAATTCCAAGGACCTGGAGCTCTGCAGGCAGTCCCACGACTGAACCATGGTTGGAATAATGGTGACGTGGGGGATGGCTGGTGTGGCTGGAGTGCTGCAGGGCAGGGATACAAAGTGTTCGGGGACATGGGGAAGATGCGGAGCATGGCTGCCTCCTGTGTGAAGGAGCAGCTCAGCTACACGGACCATCAACAGTGTGGGAGAGAGCGTGTGGGTCAGGAGCAGAGGAGAAGCGGTGCTGCTGACATGGTGCCTCCAGCAAGCACGAGAACGGTCCGTCGCAGCACCCAGGAAGACAAGCAGATGTATGGGGTGATGTCGGTGTGCAGAGGGCTGCAGCCCACCACAGCTTCTCTTACCTTTTTGACCTTTTTGCCGACGATTGAATACAAAGAGGAAACAAAGAGCATCCAAAGCCATCCGTCTGGTCTCTTCTTCTGCAAACGATGCGAGGAGGAGGAGATGTCCTAGCAGCTGTCCGAGGATTGGAATCTGGACCTCTCCGTAGGAGGCACATTTGTCCACACTTAGAGCAACCTGGGCAATGGAGGCAGAACAACAGAAGGGTTGAGGGCAGGAGGTGGGGCCAAAGCCCTGAAGCCAAGAGTGTGCCCCGGCTGGATGCAGTTGGGTTAGAGCTTTGCAGGGCCCTGCGGGCCCCGTGTCCCAAAGCAGTGAGCTGGGCAGCAGCCCCGCGCTGGGAGAACTGCGGGCTGCTCTGGTCTGCAGGGAATGGAAGATGGTCTGGCTGGCGGGTGCCCGGTCATCACCTTCAGTGCGGAATAGCTGGCCAGCAAATAGCTCAGCATCCTAATCCTCCCCACGATCCTCTCCCGCACATCTGCTCCCGCAAACTTGCTGAACATCAACAGCATCTGGGAAGAGAGAAGCTGCTGGTGTGCCCCGGGAGCAGACACCTGCTCCTGCAGAAGCAGCAACTCCTGGGCTGGACTCGCACAGGCCATCAAGGCTTCCTCTCATCTCGAGCAAAGCCTGTAGTGGGGGGGGGGTTCCTGCCCCAAGGGTTTGTGAGAAATCCCCCAGGCCAACCCTGTGGCCAGGCAGGAAGGCAGATGCCACCCCCTGTAGCCACTGTGCTCCAGAAGAGCCTGGTGGGCAGCCCCTGGTTCTCCAAGGGAGGTGGGCAGCCTCCCTGCTGTATGCTGTCTCCGCATGGCATTGGGGTGGGGACCATCCACTCAGGACTGGACAATCCCTTCGTTCCAGGGTGAGCAACAGCCTCACTCAGTGAATATGGCAGACCTGGAAGATGTTCTGCAGCTCCTTGCTGACTTTGGAGGCAGGAGAGCTGAGCACCATCGTCTGGAGCATGATGTCCATGGTATCCAGGGTCTGCAAGGTGGACAAGGGGTTGTGGCAGTGTTTCCTGCTGTCCCTCCCACCCCCAAGAGACTGATCTGAACTCCCAGAGCCAGGGGAGGACTCCCGCGCTGCCTCGTGGTGTCTGGGAGAGACCCAGGGCCGGACAATCTGCTGCGTGCAGAGCAGCCTGTAGCCCTGGCCATGGCCAGGCTCATGGGAAGTGGAGAGAGGGATGAGGGTGGGACAGCAAAGCCGAGCCCATGCCGTGCCTTGGATCTCTGGTGATACGGCAGCACGGGGTGGCCAGGGAGCAGCCCAGAGGGACGGGGGACTCCTGTAGCTCAGCCAGCATTTACCTTAGAGTAGAGCTCAGAGTCCTTGTTCTGCATTTCCTCTTTTGGAGGATGCCACAAGACACTTGTGAAGCAGAGATATAGGAGGCTGTTCTTTTTACCCTCCAGCGCCTTCTTCACCGAGCTGCAAAGAGAGAGAGAGGCCAGTTGGCCACTTGTGCTGGGAGCAGTGCCCCGAGGCCTCATGCAGGTGGACGTGGAGCTGTGGGGCAGGGGTCTCCAGGAGGGATGGGCAGGTACCTCAAGGCGGCGATGGCAAGCATGGCTTGCTCCTGCAATGCCGTGCACAGTTGGTGCTTGGGCTCCTCTTCCAGCAGCACCTGCAGAGCACAACTGGGATGGGACCTGGCAGCTGCCAGCACCCAGTGCCACCAGAACCTCACCCTGCACAAGCCCTGTCCTTACAGGTGTCCGGGGGGGCCTTGCCCCATTGCCCAGAGCTGTTGGGTGTCCCCTCACCTTGATATTTTCTGCCAGCTCATATATGTTGCAGAAGTCATCCAGGCCTTCTGACAAGTCATGGTGCCTGGCGGTTCTGCACAAGATGCGGATGTTCTCAAGAAACATCCTCTTCTGGCCCTCCTCCTGTCAGCCCGGGGACAGAGAGACAAACAGGGAGTGTGAGAGGGGGGGACACACGGCCAGCAGGACCGGAGCACTGGGGGTGCAGTGCCGTGTAGGAGAAGCAGCTCTCTCCAGCCAGCACACCTCCAGCAGCCCGGCAGCAGGCAGCAGAGGCCGGCGCAGCAGAGTCCGGCACAGCCGCGCTCGACATGGCCACGGTTACCTTTTCTGGGCTGTGGACGAAGGCCACGATGAAGTCCACGGCTTCTCGCTCCTCTCTGTACACTGGCAACCAGCTGGCATCTACCAAAGGGGGAAAGCAGGGAGGGCTGTAGACAGGGTCCGGTGGCAAGAGAGCAGAGGAAGGAGCCCTGCCCTCCGTCCAGCCCCGTGCCTGCTGCCCTGGTACAGCCTTCTCGTGCGTGTCAGGGCTGGAGGGTGCCCGGCAGATAGGCTGTGATGCTGGAGCATGGCACAAAGGGGAAAGCCCCCCATGCACCGGGCTGAGGAACTCGCTCGCAGACGGGCAGGAAAGGTCCCCGTCCCCCAGCATCACTGCCTCCGGCCAGCCCACCTGCCTCACACTGCCTGTGCCCTGGAGCAGGAGCTGGGCCCCCTCTGCTCCCTCCCTCCTTGGGAGAGGCTCTGCTGGGGCCACCTGCCAGCCCTGAGCAGCCCCAGCATTCAGGCAGCATCACGCCCACCACCCACGGGACACCCGCTGCCAGCGAGCTGGGGAAACGTGACCCTGGCATCGAGCAGAGTGCGCTCGCTGGCCCCAGCCCTGCCCAGACCAACGGGGTCCCTCACTCACCAATCTGCAGTGGCTGCACCATGGTCACCTCGTAGGGCTCTGATGGAGAGCTGCTCTCCTGGGAAGCACTGGCCTTCTCCCAGTCCACCCTGGGGCGTCTGGGGGGTGTCCTCTCCATCCCACTGGATGGAGGAGAGGGCTGCTCTTGGGGTCTCCTTGGCAGCTCCTTGCTCCTGCCCTCTCTCTCTGCCATCCTGCTGGATGGAGTTAAGGGGTAGCAGTAGGGAAGGGGGAAGCTTTGGCAAAATGCCTCGGCTCTGGGGGGCTGCCGGGGGCGGCGGGGAAACACGTGGGCTGCACTAGGGGGCTCCTTGCAGGCTCCTCGCTCCTGGCCTGTCCCGTCGCCGTCCTGCCGGACACTGCGGGCTGGGGTCCGCAGCCGTGCTGACACGTGCAGCATCGGGGGGTGTCACCAAGTGAGGTCACAAAGGGCCCCATTGTGACCTTTGCGTGCACAGGCGTGGCCATACCATCCATTGCAACGCGAACCAACACTGCCAAGTCCACCAATAATCTATATCACTCAGCACGACATCTACTCGCCTTTTAAATCCCTCCAGGGATGGCGACTCCACCGCTGCCCTGGGCAGCCTGTTCCAATGCTTGACAACCCTTTCAGTGATGAAATTGCTCCTGATATCCAACCTAAACCTCTCCTAGCACAACTTGATGCTGTTTCCTCTCGTCCTATTGCTTGTTACCTGGGAGAAGAGACTAGCACCCTCCTCGCTGCACCCTCCTTTCAGGCAGTTGTAGAGAGCAACAAGATCTCCCCTCAGCCTCCTTTCTCCCACCTAAACAACCCCAGTGCCCTCAGCCGCTTGTCCTGGTTTGGCCTAAACCAGGCCAATTTTCCTTTCAGTGATTTTTACTTTCAGCTAAGTCTCTTCTAAGAAACTGCACTTTCTGAAACCAACTGCATGTTTTGCAGACAGTGTCTGCTTCTAGGGCTGATAACGCTCGAAGTTTGTCGTTATCACTGAGGCACCGCTAGGGATGTTGTGCAGAAAGGCTCTTGCTGTACTTAGTCTTGGAGAAACCAAGGTCACTGCTAAATTCCTCACTGCTTACGAGTGAAGAGCTGCAGGAGGGTCGCACACGCAGGGAGGAGCAGACAGGGTAGGTGACCCAAAATTGGCCAACGAAGGTATTCCATCCCATACACGTCATTCTCGGTATAAAGTGAGGGGATCATGAGGGTCTCGGCCTGCCAGCTTGAGCCTGCTTGAGCCTTCGGCGCCTGCTTGAGCCTTCGGCCCTTTCTTCTCCCTTCTCGCCCTTCTGCTATGGCCGATGTCCTAAGAGGACTCCGTCCATTTTCCTACTGCCCTCAATCCTGATCCGTGCATCCCTGAATCCAGTTCCCGTCTGTCGCTGGGCCAAGCCTGGGCCTTCCCGGAGCCTGACCTGCAGTGCCGGTGGTGACGTTGTGATAAATGACTAAGTCCCAATACGATTAAAGTTTATAATTTATTAACAAATAGAGATAAGCAAACAGCGCTGGGTGCGCCGGGAGTCTCCGCTCCACCAAGACGCACACTCCTCATATTCAGTTTCCCTCTTTTTATACATTTTTCTTAAAATCTCCTCCCTCTCTTTTTCCCGTCATGGGATATCCCATTGGTTCTTCTTTCCTGCCATGTGACATCCCATTGGTTCTTTTTTTCCCGCCATGTTATACCCCATTGGTTCCTTATACTAATACATATTTATAACTATTCTAAGAAAATGTTGATCCTTGTAAATAAATTCCAGGAGTATAAATATCTTCTTCAGCGTATGCACTTCCAGGAATAGGCATATCTTCTTCAGTGCGGGTGTTCTTCACCCCTTAGGGTCTTCTTCAGGTTTCTCTTATCTATCATTATGCGGTTAGCAACAAAGCCGGTTAAGCTGGTATACTAAAATATTTGTTAGGTGGCTTTTGTAAGAAACAGGAATTATATACATACCATCCTGCTTCCCCTATGTCTGTGGTCATACAAGGAAGAGACAGAACAGCTACATATACAAAGAGGGTTACATTTCATCATGCTACCCTTGTATTGTTTTATACTGACACGAATCAGGAGAATATATTTCACAATCCCCCATTTCCTTTTTGTTTTTTATAGTATTGATTCGTGTTTTCATTTCCAATCGAGTCAACACTTGTTGAATTGGTTTAAATTTTAGATTTTCTTTTGTTTTTATAACCATAAGGAAATGAGTTTTCTTTTTCCCTGGTTCCAGATCAATACGTATTGCAGATATCTGCATTCCTTGTATAACCGAGTGGATCAGCCTAGTGAAACAAGGTATTAAGCATGGAATTATTAACAGTTCCCCAAATATCCCTATTATTGCGTGTTTCACTCCATAGGTAACCTCCTGTCTCTGTTCTGATAGTTCCTCTTGTTTATGCATTTGCAGTTAGTTGGTTGTGCTGATAATTCCTTATCTAGTTACAAGCTTAGCATATGTTATTTTAAACCTACTATCTTACCTAACAGGATGGTCATCCTAGATCTAGGAACACATTTTTCTTGTTACACCAATCATCCCATTTACGCCCCCCTTTATACAGTCCTTAGTTCCTGCACACGTGGCCTTCAGAATCCTCTGCGCTGTGTCTGTGCCCGCGTGTCCAGTAGCTAGGTGGTCGTCATCTGTCTCCTGGTGGTCGTTGGGATGAAGGCCGAAGTCTTCTTCGAGTGTCCTTTAGGTGACCTGGGTCCTGTACACGCGCTGTGGGAGTATCTCTATACATTTGTCATTAGCCAAGCAAATAAGTCAGCAGTTCTTTCTGTATATGGCATTAGTCAGCAAGCAAGTGAGCAGATGTTTACTTATCAGGATGTTTGCGGTTTCTCTTAGCTAAGTTACAGTGAAGCCCTCTACACCCACATACGAATTTATGAACAAAGTTAATCCACTCATTACAACGTGACTGACATTGGGGGAGCTCGATCTTGGTTTTGTATATATTTGTATATATTTGATTATTCCAAGACTATTATTATTACACTCTTTTTCATTATTATAGTTTATTAAAACTGTTTTAACTTCCCAACCCGGAAGTCTCTCTCCCTTTTCCCTTTCCCTTTCTTTTCGGGGGGCGGGAGTGTTAACAGAGAGCATTTGCCACAGGTTTAACAGCCGGCCCAGCTTTAAACGAGGACAGTTACACAACCTCTACATTGATTGGTTTCAGCCATCACACGATCACATCAATATTCCATTGTTACTATAATCATTGGTCAGCTCTCCAGCACATGATCATATGAATATTTTCATTTTATTATAATCATTGGTAAGCTCTCCAGCACATGATCATATGAATATTTTCATTTTATTATAATCATTGGTTAGCTCTACCGGCTGATATCCTTAATATTTAAATCAAGATCACAGAATCACAGAATGTCAGGGATTGGAAGGGACCTCCAAAGATCATCTAATCCAACTCCCTTCAGGAGCAGGATTACCTAGACCATATCACACAGGAACGTGTCCAGGCGGGTTTTGAATGTCTCCAGAGAAGGAGACTCCACAACCTCTCTGGGCAGCCTGTTCCAGTATTCGGCTACCCTCACTGTAAAGAAGTTTTTCCTCATATTTATGTGGAACCTCCTGTGCTCCAGCTTGCACCCGTTGCACTCTTGACCTACTAACCACACCCCTTCTAATACACCCCAGGAGGCCATTGGCCTTCTTGGCCACAAGGGCACACTGCTGGCTCATGGGGAACTTGTTGTCCACCAGACCACCCAGGTCCTTCTCTTCAGAGCTGCTCTCCAGTAGATCAGCCCCCAACCTGTACAGGTGCAGGGGGTTATTCCTCCCAAGGTGCAGGACTCTACACTTGCCTTTGTTGAACTTCATGCGGTTCCTCTCCGCCCAGCTCTCCAGCCTGCCCAGGTCTCGCTGAATGGCAGCACAGCCTTCTGGTGTATTGGCCACCCCTCCCAATTTGGTGTCATCAGCAAATTTGCTGAGTGTCCACTCTGTTCCTTCATCCATTTTCATTCAGTTTTGCTGGTGGGAGCCTTAAAATCCTTTCTCTTTGATGTTGTGATCTGGTCACGGCTTGGATAATCACCCCATTAAAAGCAGTCTGGTTGGTTATTTGTTTCTTTAGGCAATAATAGATCAGAAAAATCGTCACAAAAACTATTAGCAAAACTAACGCAGTGCTAATCAACGATTTAGCCCATGAACTCAATTTCACAGAATCCCAGAATCAATCAGGTTGGAAGAGCCCTCTGGGATCATCGAGTCCAACCATTGCCCTGACACCACCATGGCAACTAGACCATGGCACTAAGTGCCATGCCCAGTCTTGTCTTAAACACCTCCAGAGATGGTGACTCCACCACCGCCCTGGGCAGCCCTTGCCAATGTGTCATGACCCTTGCTGAGAAGAAATTCTTCCTAATGTCCAACCTGAACCTCCCCTGGCGAAGCTTGAGGCTGTGTCCTCTTGTCCTAGCGCTGGTTGCCTGGGAGAAGAGGCCGACTCCCACTTCACTGCAGCCTCCCTTCAGGTAGTTGTAGACTGCAATAAGGTCACCTCTGAGCCTCCTCTTCTCCAGGCTAAACAACCCCAGCTCCCTCAGCCATTCCTCATAGGTCAGACCCTCCAGACCCTTCACCAGCTTGGTCGCCTTCGTCTGGACTCTCTCCAACACCTCAACATCTTTCTTGAAGTGCGGGGCCCAGAACTGGACACAGTATTCAAGGTGCAGCCTCACCAGTGCCGAGTAGAGAGGGACGAGCACTTCCCTAGACCAGCTGGCTACACTATTCCTAATAGAGGCCAGGATGCCATTGGCCTTCTTGGCCACCTGGGCACACTGCTGGCTCATGTTTAGCTGGCTGTCGATCAGCACCCCCAGGTCTCTTTCCACCGGGCCCCTTTCTAAACACTCTTCCCCCAGCCTGTAGAGCTGCATGGGGTTGTTGTGGCTGAGAAGCAGAGTTGCAATAGCAAGGAAAAGTTTATACAGCTCTTGATTGCTAATTTCTTTGAGAAATGCTGTTTCTAAGCGGTTACTAGCGCCAACAGCATAGAGTGAATCTGATACAATATTAATAGGTTCGCTTGCAAACAGTGTCAGAGCTAAATGTATTGCAGATAATTCAGCAATTAGTGGACACTTCCCCAGTAGTTGATGTGTGTTGCCATTGTGCCTCTTCCTTCCAGGTCACTACGGCCTTCTTTGTTTTACCTGAGCCGTCTGTAAAAACCGTTTTTACATTTGGTATAGGGTGAGGCACCATCACCCTCTGTGGTTGTAAACAGAGGGAAGGTAAGGCTTGCAGGATTTCATTCTGTGGCAAAGTAAAACGGATATCATTCAAATCATCAGCCAGAGCAGCCTGAAATTCAAGGCTGTCCCTCATCAGAGCAATGTGGGTTTCCTTATGTCACGGCATGCTGGCAACAACAGTTGTGACTTTGCTGTTGCAGATACTGAGCATGTGCTCAACAGACCCTGTTGTGTTGGGGGGCACCGAGCCTCGCGCCCCTCCTCCAGTTTCCCTGCATGGGGTTTCCATCCTTAGCAAACCTTGATCAACACCGATTGCTCCAATGATAGCCCTTTTCACACTTAGGACAAAGTCCTCTGGGTGTTCTAGGCCTTTTTGATCCTTTCTGCTCATCTTTTCTCTTTACTGTCAGATTTGGGCAGTTCTTTCTAATATGTCCCATTTGATTACACTCAAAACATTTCGCTTCTGCTCGTCCCACGACGAGTTGCTGAGCCAAGGCACTTGCAAGGAAAGTAGCCCTATGCTCTTCAGAACCTACCTTCTGACAGGCTTTAATAAATTCTGCTATACTTCTGTAAGAGTTTCTTAGAGGGGCCAAAATTTTTTGACAATCTGCATTTGCATTTTCATAAGCCAATTTTAATAACAGCGTTTCTACTGCATTTTCGCCATCAATCTGCCTGCTCAATGCAGTTTGTAAACGATCAATAAATGTAACAGAGGGTTCTTGAGCTCTTTGCCTGACTGCCGCAAAAGAAGGCTGGCGTTTCCCTGCCTCCGGAACGCGTTTCAGACACTTTAAAGACAATGCAGAGATCTGTTGTAAACACTGTCGAGGTAGCCCTGCATGTGCCTCTGGGGTCGCATAGCAATTAGTTCCCATATATACACCTAAGCCTGCTTCCACATTTTCCAAAGTGTCTGCAGAAGCAGCCTCCTGGTACTCTGCCAGCCACAGTAGTTTGCAGGTGTTAAAATCCTCCGTAAAAGTGACTTCCAATCATGTGGAGTCACAGTATAGGATTCCCCAATGACTGTTATTAGATTTAAAGTATAGTCACTGTGTAAACCATAGTTTCTCACGGAGCCCGGTGAGAGACTTAATCATTTCATAAGTAAGGGATCGATACTCAGGAGGATGATTTGGGCGATAGATTACCGGCATCGCCATCAGCATAGTAAAATCTCCTTGACGAGTGGCTTCCTCTCTACATTTTTCTGCCAGCATTTTGTATTTCATTACACGAGACTCTGGTGCCTTTTCAGAAAAGCCAATAGGTGTCACGGCAGACACAGGATATGGAGGAGCTGTTGGTGTTAACGGTGCTCTGGCCGTAGCCGCTGCCGCTGCTGCTGCTGGCTGCGAGACCCCCCATACCGAAGGGACGGCTGCAGCCGTTTTTTTACCGGTGTTAATGGCGGGTATAAATTGGACTGTATGTCTGGATCTGTGAAATCATATACAGGCTCCTGTTGCTCCTTCACATCCACCAAGGTATTAATAGGAGTGGATGCCTGAAATTGCAAATGCTCCTCTGCAGGCTGGAGTGCAGAGAGCGCTGTAAAAACAACCCTCCACATTGCTCCTAAATCCTCTCGAATATCAAACTGCACGTTTTCCTTTTTTGTATTTCTACCCCCACTTTCACCCAGATCTTTACATCGTAAGCCCCTGATACAGGGAACCAGGCATAGTTGTCTTTGATCCATACTAATAACTGCACCAATTTCGCTAATTGGACCTTGTAGCCCTGTTCGCGTAAAATACACTGTAATACCTCAGTGTAGAGCTTATGTTCTTGGGAACTAGCCTGTCCCATGTTTATTGCGATCACAGAGCACACCAGTTCCTGAGGGACTCACGGGTCCTGGGGACTCTCTGGTCCTGGGGACTCTCTGGTCCCGGCGCGTGCTAGCCCTCGACAATCGTTCGATCAGAGTCGCCGCTGATTCGTTGATCTTCAGCCTTATTCGGGCGCCATTTGCGGTGGACAGAAAAGAATGCAGGGACTCTGCGATTGGGGATGCAAGGGCCCAAAGCCCAAAGGCCTAAGGCTCCTTTATTGTTATTCTAATACCCTAGTTAACTGCTACAATGCAGGAGCCGGACTGTGCAGTTCACGATGACATCAGCATTCACACGCTAAGCACCCATCACCCATTCCGGGAAGAGCCACACTGAAGGTCTGTGTTCAGAACTGACCTTCAACACATGTTTCCTTCTTTCATGCCTCAAAGGGCCCTGTGAACTCTTCTCGGCTCCTTTATCTTAAAAGCAAGCAAGAACTATTGCCAATGCAGCGTTCCCAAGCGAACCCTCTGCTCCCCAGGTAAAGCACAGCTGTTTGCAGGCTGACGGTCTTCCACATTTTCGCACTGGCCATATGGGACTGTTGAAGGGGGAGTGCGTTTTGATGATCACTCCTTGGTTCTCCAGTTGACGGATCAGCTCGTGGATGGGGATCAGTGAGTCTCTATTAGTGCGATATTGCTGCCGATGGACCGTTGTAGTGGCAATAGGCACCCTTTTCTTCCGTCTCCACGGCCGCTACACCAAATGCCCACCGGTACCCCTCCTCGGGTCCTTGAAATACCCTCTCCTCAGGTAATCTACACCAAGAATGCATGGGGCATCTGGGCCAGTCACAATAGGGTGCATCTACCACTCAGGCCCAGTCAGACTCACTTCAATCAGCTCTTGGGAGCGCCCCGTCACGCCAGAGATAGAAATCGATTCTGTCCCTTTACACTTTGACGGTGTCATGGTGCATTGTGCACCAGTGTCCACTAAAGCCCTGTACTGCTGCATCTCTGATGTGTCGGGCCATCGACCCTACACAGTCCAAAACACATGGTTGTCCCTCTCCTCCCCCTGGATGGAGGCAGGACCCCTCTAATCCTGAACATAGTGTTCGTTATCGACATCTCGCTTCGAGCAGCTCACGGAGATTCGATCCCCATTAGTCACGTTTGGTAGACAGGGATCCGAGGCCCATCTACACTGTCTGCAGAGCTGCCCATTGGGAACTGGAGCAACAAATCTCCTGGAAGAAGCCTCATTCCTTATCGGTTCACCTTGTAACTTACACATCTGTAAAGCCGAGGTAGCTTTTCCATCCCATTTCCTCCTGTCTTCTCCATGGTCGCGCAGGAAAAACCACAGGGCACCTTGTGATGTGATACGTCTCTCCCGAGTAGGTCTTGCAGGGGGACGCTGTCTCCTGATGGCTGAGACATTCTTCGGTGCAGGTGGGGAGCGGGGTCTGTCCTCCATCTGGGACAATGTGTCCAGCCCCTCACCGAGCAGTTCTGTGCATTTGTCAGACGGTTTTTCCCCAGCGGAGACGTTGGCCCGTGTGGAGGAAATGAGATTGTCTGTTGGGGTCCCCACAATCTTCCCGGGATCCCCCTTGATCCCTCTCAGGGCCCCCCCCAAACCTCTCCTCCACCTCCTGTCTCTGTCCCCAACCCTTCAGGTGAGGCTCAACCCCCTCCCCCCCGCCTACTTCTGGGGGGGCCCCTCCAAATATTTCTGTGTCCCCCATAAATATTTCCGTGTCCCCCCCAGGCGCTGTGACACGGTGCTGCAGAACGTGAAGGAGATGTGGACGGAGGTGCCCGAGAGCGGGAAAGGGAAGAAAAATCTCCCAACCCGTCACCAAAGATCGCTGCGCCTCCAAGATGTTCCTGCACGGCGACTCCGTCATCGTTGTCCTCCAGAACCCCCTCAGCGCCGGGAAGTAGCAGACCCCCCCGTCACCCGGGACCCCCGTCACCCGGGGACCCCCCCCTCACCCAGGACGCCCCCCCCAGCACCCCTTGAGAGCCGCCTCAGGAGGACAAACTGAGTCCCCCAGGGTCCATCGGCGTCACCCCGAGTCTACATGTGCCGTCCTGGGGCAAGGACCGCCCCTCCCAGAACCCCCCCCCTACACCCAGGACCCCCCCTTCAGTATTCCCTGGGACCTCCCCAACCCCCCTCCCCCCCGGGTCCCCCCGACAACTGTCGTCGTCCTTCGCTTGCCCCCCCCCCGCCTTGTGTACTCCTCCCAGGATCCTACACGAGGACTCTTGGGGGGGTATTTTGGGGAGGGGGGTGGCTGAGCCCCACCAGGGGGGCAGAATTAGGGGGTATCATGTGTATTCCCCCCCCCCCGCCCAAGGCACTGTGCTTATCCCCCCCAGGGTAATAATGCTGGTTTGTTACTACCTGGTGTCACACTTTGTGCCCCCCACCCCCGGGCTGATCTGCCCCCCCGGGGTCGATCCCTCCCACCTGGGGTCTCCCCGCCCCCACTTCACCCCAGCGCGGGAAAACGAGGAGGGGGGTGGGGGGGTCGGCGCTGGCCACGCCCCCATGAGACCACGCCCCTGGGAGGACACACCCCCCTGATGCTGCTGCAGCGTTGGCTCCGCGCAGGCCACACCCCCCTCCCCCACAGAAGCCTCGTCCAATCGGAAGAGCCGCTGGCACGGGCCCTGCCCACCCGCCCTAAGCCACCTGCCGGGCGTTAAGCCCCGCCCCTCCACTGCTGACGAGGGAACAGCCGGGCGAGGGGCCAGCGCGGGAAGGGCGGGCCTGGGACCCCTTTCAGGCCTGGGACCCCCTGGGCCTGGGACTTCCCCGGGCCTGGGACACCCCCAGGGCCTGGAACTCCCCCAGAGGCCTGGGACCCCCGTTGAGGACAGGAACCCAGCCTGAGGCCTGGGACCTCCCTGGGGCCTGGGTCCTCCCCACAGGCCTTAGACCCCCCCGGAGCCTGGGACCCACCCCAAGCCCTGGGACTGCCCTCCCCGACAGGCCTGGGACCCCCCCCCCGGGGTCTGGGACCCACCCCAGGGCCTGGGACACCCCCCCGGGCCTGGGACCCCCCCTGAGCCTGGGACCCCTCAGGGACTGGGACCCACCCCTCAGGCCTCAGGCCTGGCACACAGCCCAGGGCCTGGGAGCCCCCCCCGAGCCTAGGACTCCCCCCCCACAGGCCTGGGACCACCCCCCGGGGCTGACACCCTCCACCCCACAGGCCTGGGACAACCCCCCGGGGCTAGGACCCCCCCCCAGCCCTTGTCCCCCCACCCCAGACGCAACAGCCAGGGGACAGCACCTGGGGCCCGAAGACGCCCAAAAGACACCGGTAAGGGGACACACACACACAGACACCCCCCCACCCCCCCCGTGTCCTGTTGACTGTCACCCCTCCTCTCAGTGTGTCCCCCCCCACGGTGTCCCTTCTGACCTCCCCTGTACCCCTGGTGCTCCCCCCATGTTGCTTCCCCCCCCCATTTTTTCCCCCTCATGTCACCCCCCCCATATCTATGTGTCACCCCCCCGATGTCACCCCCCCATATCTATGTGTCACCCCCCGCGGTGTCACCCCCCCACAATTGTCACCCCTCGCCCGATGTCCCCCCCCAGGCCCTGCCGCCAAGACTGGCGCTCGCTCGTGGGGGAACTGGCCGAGCTTGTGCCGTGGCCCCCTGGGTGGGGGGGGCACCGCACCCAGGTATGGGGGGGGCACCCAGAATTTGTGGGGGGGTCGGGGGAGGCTGGAGGGGTTTAGGGTGCTGGGGAGGGGGGCCCGGGGGGGAAATTGGGGGGGCATGTGGGTGCTGGGGTGTCTAGTGGGGGGGCCTGGGGGGGTGCACCCCCACACCCCCCATACCCCCCCCTCAGGTGCAGGTGCTCAGCAGTGTCCTGGGCTACATCCTGTACCTTCAGAGGGCCGTGAGTGTCCTGCAGGGGAGGGCAGGTAAGCGGGACCCCCCCTACCGCGGAGACCCCACCACTCCCTGACCCCCCCCCAGATTTTTGACACTCCCGCCGGACCCCCCCTTCCCCCATTGCCCCCTTTCTCCACTTCAAGTCTCCCCTCAGCCCTTCTATCCATTTAGGGCCCCCCCCCCCAAACTGGGGCCCCCCCCGAAATTGCGGACAACCCCGCAAACTGGGGGGAACCTTTCCCCTCCCCACCAAACTAAGGACCCCCCCTCAAATTTGGGAACCCCCCCAAACTATAGACAGACCCCTCAAACTGGCCCCGCCCAAACTGGGAACCCTTCCCCAAACTCGGAACCCCCCCAAACTGGAGAACCCCCAAACTGTGGACACCCCCCCTAAATTGGGGCCCCCCCCAAACTGGAGTCCCCTCCTCAAATTTGGGACACCCCCCCTAAACTGGGACACCCCCTAACTGGGGACCGCCCCTAAATTGAGGACACCCCCCCCACTGATCCCCCCCATCCCTGCAGACCCCCCCGATGACGGTGACACCGCTGCGGTCGGACCAAACGATGGGGACACAGAGGGGTAGGTGACATTGTGGGGGGGGAAGTTGGGGGGGGGGGGGCAGCACCCCAAGGTGCCGAGCCCCCCCTTTTCCCCCCCCAGGCAGCGTCTGGTTCACTATGAGGAGGAGGAGCTGGGGGAGGCTGAGAGCCCCTGGCTCTGCCCTACTGGGCTGTACTGGGAGGCACTGGGCGGGGCTGAGGGGCTCCCTGTGTCCCCCAGCTCCCCCACCCGGGCGGGGTTCTTGGGGCTCAGCCCCTCCCTGCTGGCGTCCCCGCCCCTCCTGTGCCCCCCCGAGGAGGTGATAAGAGGTGGGGGTGCGGGGGGGACAGGGGGGTGGGTGACAATATCTGTGTGTGTCCCCCAGTGTCACCGTGGTGTGTCCCCCTCCAGAGCTCTTCCCAGAGGTGTATCTTGGCCCAGAGGTGGGGACTGGCAGCCCCCCACCAAGTGCCACTGGGGTCTGTGTCCCCCCCACAGATTTCATCAATGACGTGTTTCTCAGTCCGCAGGTGGGTACTGGCCTGTCACCCCGGTGTCACCCCCCCACTGCAAGTGTCATGCTCCCATTGGTGTCACCCTCCTGCTGTCACCCCCTCCTCTGTATCACCCCCCCATCAGTGTCACACTCCCCACTCAGTGTCACCCCGTCCAGTGTCACTCCCAGTGTCACCCCCACCCCCGTGACACCCCCACAAGTGTCACCCCCACCCCTTCAATGTCACCCCCACCCTTGGTGTCACCCCCCGAGGTGCCACCACCCCTCTGGCATCACAGCCCCTCCCAGTGTCTCCCCCTGTCCTCGCAGGTGGCAACAGCCGGTGGCAGCACACTGTCCCCCAGGGGGGCCGGGGGGCCGGAGGGGACAGCGAGGGGAGAGCTCCTCCCCCCATAGGAGCCCCCCATAACGCCACCCCCACAGGGGCCCATTATAGTGCCCCCCTATATTGTCTCCCCCTCATACTGCCCCCCCCTTGGTGCCCCCCCCATATGGGCTCCCCCCATAGCACCCCCCCATAATGCCCGGTCCATAATGCTCCCCCCATAGGACCCCCCCATATTGGCCCCCCCATAATGCCCCGCCCATAGTGGCCCCCCCATAGGACCCTCCTATAGGGCCCCCCCACATAACGCTCCCAATAGGGCCCCACCCTATACACCCCTCCAGCCCTCCCCTGTACCCACAGGACCGTCATGCTCAGCCCAGCCCGATCATCCTCTGCCACTGCAAAGGTCACCGCGGGGAGGGGGTACAAGGGGGGGGGGGGGGGTGCGGGCAGGGTGACACCCACCGGGCCATGTGGGCCAGGGTGTCACCTCCCCAGCGCCAGCACCACGGCCCCCCCCGCCTCATGGGCCTGTGACCCCCCTGTCCCCATGTCCCCATGACCCCGATGAATCTGTGGGTTGTTAAGGGCTGGGGGTGGGCTTGGAGGGGGCAATTAGGGGCCGGAGGGGTAGTTAGGGGCTGGGGGGTCAATTAGGGGCTGGAGGGGCAATTGGAAACAGGGGAGGGCTCAGGAGCGATGCATCCCAACACAGAGGAAGGCAGGCACAGACGCCAGGCGGCCGGTGTGGATGAACAAGGAGCTCCTGGGCAAGCTCGGGCACAAGAAGGAGGCCTGCAGAGGGTGGAGGCAAGGGCAGGGAGCCTGGGAGGATACTGGGACACTGGCCGAGCAGCCAGGGATCAGGTTAGGAAAGCTAAAGCCCTGACAGAATTAAATCTGGCCAGGGATGTCAAGGACAACAAGAAATGCTTCTAGAGGTGTGTCAGTGATAAAAGGAAGAGTAGGGAAAATGTGGGCCCTCTGCGGAAGGAAGCGGGAGAGCTGGTTACCCGAGATATGGAGAAGGCCGAGGTACTCAACGACGTCTTTGCCTCAGTCTTCACCAGCAGGTGCTCTAGCCTCACCACCCAAGTCGCAGAAGGCAGAGGCAGGGACTGGAAGGATGAAGAACCGCCCACTGTAGGAGAAGATCACGTTCGAGACCATCTAAGGAACCTGAAGGTGCACAAGTCCATGGGACCTGATGAGGTGCATCCACGGGTCCTGAGGGAAGTGGCGGATGAAGTTGCTAAGCCGCTCTCCATCAATTTTGAGAACTCATGGCAGTCTGGGGATGTTCCCAGTGACTGGAAAAGGGGGAACATAACCCCCATCTTCAAGAAGGGGAAAAAGGAAGACCCAGGGAACTCCACGCCAGTCGGTCTCACCTCGGTGCCTGGCAAGATCATGGAGCAGATCCTCTTGGAAATTATCCTGAGGCACACGCAAATGAAGGAGGTGATTGGTGACAGCCAACATGGCTTCACTAAGGGCAAATCATGCCTGACAAATTTGGTGGCCTTCTCCGACGGGTTACAGCGCTGGTGGATAGGGGAAGAGTGTCTGATGTCATCTACCTGGACTTGTGCAAAACATTTGACACCATCCTGCATGACATCCTTGTCTCTAAATTGGAGAGACATGGACTTGATGGATGGAGCACTCGGTGGATAAAGAATTGGCTGGATGGTCGCACTCAAAGAGTTATGGTCAACGGCTCAATGTCCAAGTGGACGCCAGTGACGAGTGGCGTTGCTCAGGGGTCGGGATTGGGACCGCTCCTGTTTAACACCTTTGTCGGCAACATGGACAGTGGGATTGAGTGCGCCCTCAGTGAGTTTGCAGGAATAACCCCCTGCACCGGTACAGGTTGGGGGCTGATCTACTGGAGAGCAGCTGTGCAGAGAAGGACCTGGGTGTTCTGGTGGACAACAAGTTCACCATGAGCCAGCAGTGTGCCCTAGTGGCCAGGAAGGCCAAAATGGTATCCTGGGGTGCATTAGGAAGAGTGTGGTCAACAGGTCAAGGGAGGTTATCCTGCCCCTCTACATGGCCCTGGTGAGGCCACATCTGCAGTACTGTGTCCAGTTCTGGGCCCACCAGTTCAAGAAAGATAAGGAATTACTGGAGAGAGTCCAGCGAAGGGCTACAAAGATGATCAAAGGACTGGAGCACCTTTCTTATGAGGAGAGGCTGAGGGAGCTGGGTCTGTTCAGCTTGGAGAAGAGAAGCTTGAGAGGGGATCTTATCAATGCTTACAAATACCTTAGGGGTGGATGTCAAGAGGAGGGGACCAGACTCTTCTCAGTAGTGCCTAGTGAGAGGACAAGGGGCAACGGGCACAAGCTGAAACATGGGAAGTTCCATCTGAATATGAGGAGGAACTTCTTTACTTTGGGGGTGGCAGAGCCCTGGCACAGGCTGCCCAGGGAGGGTGGGGAGTCTCCTTCTCTGGAGATATTCAAAACCCGCCTGGACACAACCCAGAAAACAGGAACAGGGAAAAAAAGAGAGCCTATTGGCTCTGGAAGAGGGGTCGGGTAACTTGAGAGGTCTATAGGGATGTTGCCAGGTCGTGCAGGGAGAAGACTAGAAGGGCCAAAGCTCAATTAGAGCTTGATTTGGCTGCTACGGTCAAGAATAACAAAAAAAGCTTCTACAAATACATTAACAGCAAAAGGAGGGTCAAGGAGAGGCTCCACCACTTGCTGAATGAGGAGGGTAGTGTAGTGTTAGGGGATGAGGAAAAGGTAGAGGTGCTCAATGCCTTCTTTGCCTCGGTCTTTAATGTCGGGACCGGTTGTCCTCAGGAGACTCGGCCCCCAGAGCCTGAAGTTAGGGATGGGGGGCTGTGTGAACCCCCCGTAATCCAGGAGGAGATGGTTAGTGACCTGCTGTGCTAATTGGACACCCACAAGGCTATGGGCCCAGATGGGATTCACCCCAGAGTAATGAAGGAACTGGCAGATGAACTTGCCAAACCACTCTCTATTATCTACCAGCAGTCCTGGTTACCTGGAGAAGTTCCAGCTGACTGGAAATTAGCAAATGTAACGCCCATCTACAAGAAGGGCCGGAAGGATGATCCAGGGAACTATAGGCCTGTCAGCCTGACCTCAGTGCCAGGCAAGGTGATGGAACAGATCATCCTGACTGCCATTACACGGCACGTGCAGGACAATCGGGGCATCGGGACCAGCCAACATGGATTCATGAAAGGCAGGTCCTGCTTGACCAACCTGGTCTCCTTCTATGACAAAGTGACCCGCTTAGTAGATGAGGGCAGGGCTGTGGATGTAGTCTGTCTAGACTTCAGTAAGACATTCGACAGTGTCTCCCCCAGCATCCTCCTAGACAAACTGGCTGCCCGGGGCTTGGATGGGTGGACTCTTTGATGGGTTAAAAACTGGCTGGCTGGCCGAGCCCAGAGAGTGGTGGTGAATGGGGCAAAGTCCAACTGGCGGCCGGTCACTAGCGGTGTTCCCCAGGGCTCAGTTCTGGGGCCGGTGCTATTCAATATCTCTATAGATGATTTAGAGGTAGGGATTGAGTGCACCCTCAGCAAATTTGCAGATGACCCCAAGCTGGGTGGGAGTGTGGATCTGCTGGAGGGTAGGAAGGCCCTACAGAGGGATTTGGACAGGTTAGATAGACGGGCCGAAACCAACGGCATGAGGTTCAACAAGAACAAGTGCCGGGTCTTACACTTGGGCCACAACAACCCCATGCAGTGCTACAGGCTGGGGGAAGAGTGGTTAGAAATTGGCCTGGAGGAAAGAGCCCTGGGGGTGCTGATCGACAGCTGGCTGAACATGAGCCAGCAGTGTGCCCAGGTGGCCAAGAAGGCCAATGGCATCCTGGCCTCTATTAGGAATAGTGTAGCCAGCCGGTTTGGGGAAGCGATCATCCCTCCGTACTCGGCACTGGTGAGGCTGCACCTTGAGTACTGTGGCAAGTTCTGGGCCCCGCACTTCAAGAAAGATGTTGAGGTGTTGGAGCGAGTCCAGACGAAGGTGACCAAGCTGGTGAAGGGTCTGGAGGGTCTGACCTATGGGGAATGGCTGAGGGAGCTGGGGTTGTTTAGCCTGGAGAAGAGGAGGCTCAGAGGTGACCTTATTGCAGTCTACAACTACCTGAAGGGAGGCTGTAGTGAAGTGGGAGTCGGCCTCTTCTCCCAGGCAACCAGCGCTAGGACAAGAGGACACAGCCTCAAGCTTCGCCAGGGGAGGTTCAGGTTGGACATTAGGAAGAATTTCTTCTCAGCAAGGGTCATGACAAACTGGAAAGGGCTGCCCAGGGAGGTGGTGGAGTCACCATCTCTGGAGGTGTTTAAGACAAGACTGGGCATGGCACTTAGTGCCATGGTCTAGTTGCCATGGTGGTGTCAGGGCAATGGTTGGACTCGATGATCCCAGAGGGCTCTTCCAACCTGATTGATTCTGGGATTCTGTGAAATTGAGTTCATGGGCTAAATCGTTGATTAGCACTGCGTTAGTTTTGCTAATAGTTTTTGTGACGATTTTTCTGATCTATTATGGCCTAAAGAAACAAATAACCAACCAGACTGCCTTTAATGGGGTGATTATCCAAGCCGTGACCAGATCACAACATCAAAGAGAAAGGATTTTAAGGCTCCCACCAGCAAAACTGAATGAAAATGGATGAAGGAACAGAGCGGACACTCAGCAAATTTGCGGATGACACCAAATTGGGAGGGGTGGCCAATACACCAGAAGGCTGTGCTGCCATTCAGCGAGACCTGGGCAGGCTGGAGAGCTGGGCGGAGAGGAACCTCATGAAGTTCAACAAGGCAAGTGTAGAGTCCTGCACCTTGGGAGGAATAACCCCCTGCACCTGTACAGGTTGGGGGCTGATCTACTGGAGAGCAGCTGTGCAGAGAAGGACCTGGGTGGTCTGGTGGACAACAAGTTCTCCATGAGCCAGCAGTGTGCCCTTGTGGCCAGGAAGGCCAATGGCATCCTGGGGTGTATTAGAAGGGGTGTGGTTAGTAGGTCAATAGAGGTTCTGCTCCCCCTCTACTCTGCCCTGGTGACACCGCATCTGGAATATTGTGTCCAGTTCTGGGCCCCTCAGTTCAAGAAGGACAGGGAACTGCTAGAGAGAGTCCAGCGCAGAGCCACGAAGATGATGAACGGGGTGGAAAATCTCCCTTCTGAGGAGAGGCTGAGGGAGCTGGGTCTCTTTAGCTTGGAGAAGAGGAGACTGAGGGGTGACCTCATTAATGTTTAGAAATATGTAAAGGGCAAGTGTCATGAGGATGGAGCCAGGCTCTTCTCAGTGACATCCACTGACAGGACAAGGGGCAACGGGTGCAAGCTGGAACACAGGAGGTTCCACATAAATATGAGGAAAAACTTTATGGTGAGGGTAACCGAACATTGGCACAGGCTGCCCAGAGAGGTTGTGGAGTCTCCTTCTCTGGAGACATTCAAAACCCGCCTGGACGCGTTCCTGTGACGGTAATCCTGCTCCGGCAGGGGGTTGGCCTAGATGATCTTTGGAGGTCCCTTCCAATCCCTGACATTCTGTGATTCTGTGATCTTGATTTAAATATTAAAGATATTGGCTAGTAGAGCTAACCAATGATTATAGTAACATTGGGATATTGATGTGATCGTGTGATGGCTGAAACCAATCAATGTAGAGGTTGTGTAACTGTCCTGGTTTAAAGCTGGGCCGGCTATTAAACCTGTGGCAGATGCTCTCTGTTAACACTCCCCCCTACCCGAAAAGAAAGGGAAAGGGAAAAGGGAGAGAGACTTCCGGGTTGGAAAGTTAAAACAGTTTTAATAAACTATAATAATGAAAAAGAGTGTAATAATAATCTTGGAATAATCAACTATATACAAATATATACAAAACCAAGATCGAGCTCCCCCAATGTCGGTCATGTCACCACCGGCACTGCAGGGCAGGCTCCGGGAAGGCTCAGGCTGGGCCCAGCGATGGACAGGAACTGGATTCAGGGATGCACGGATCAGGATTGAGGGCAGCAGGAAAACGGACGGAGTCCTCTTAGGACATCAGCCATAGCAGAAGGGCGAGAAAGGAGAAGAAAGGGCCGAAGGCTCAAGCAGGCACCGAAGGCTCGAACAGGCTCAAGCTGGCAGGCCGAGACCCTCATGATCCCCCCGCTTTATACCGAGAATGACGTGTATGGGATGGAATACCTTCGTTGGCCAATTTTGGGTCACCTGCCCTGTCCGCTCCTCCCTGCGGGTGCGACCCTCCTGCGGCTCTTCACTCGTAAGTAGTGAGGAATTTAGCAGTGACCTTGGTTTCTCCAAGACTAAGTACAGCAAGAGCCTTTCTGCACAACATCCCTAGCGGTGCCTCAGTGATAACGACAAACTTCGAGCGTTATCAGTCCTAGAAGCAGACACTGTCTGCAAAACATGCAGTTGGTTTCAGAAAGTGCAGTTTCTTAGAAGAGACTTAGCTGAAAGTAAAAATCACTGAAAGGAAAATTGGCCTGGTTTAGGCCAAACCAGGATAAGCGGCTGAGGGCACTGGGGTTGTTTAGGTGGGAGAAAGGAGGCTGAGGGGAGACCTTGTTGCTCTCTACAACTGCCTGAAAGGAGGGTGTAGCGAGGAGGGTGCTAGTCTCTTCTCCCAGGTAACAAGGAAAAGGACGAGAGGAAACGGTCTCAAGTTGTGCGAGGAGAGGTTTAGGTTGGATATCAGGAACAATTTCATCACTGAAAGGGTTGTCAAGCATTGGAACAGGCTGCCCAGGGCAGCGGTGGAGTCGCCATCCCTGGAGGGATTTAAAAGGCGAGTAGATGTCGTGCTGAGTGATATAGATTATTGGTGGACTTGGCAGTGTTGGTTGGCATTGCCATGGATGGTATGGCCACGATCGTGCACACAAAGGTCACAATGGGGCCCTCTGTGACCTCACCTGGAGACACCCCCTGGTGCTGCACGTGGTCAGCATGGCTGTGCCCCCAGCCCGCAGTGTCCGGCAGGACGGCGACGGGACAGGCCAGGAACGAGGAGCTGGCGAGGAGCCCCCGAGCGCAGCCCACGTGTTTCCCCGCCGCCCCCGGCAGCCCCCCAGGGCTGAGGCATTTTGCCAAAGCTTCCCCCTTCCCTACTGCTACCCCTTAACTCCATCCAGCAGGATGGCAGAGAGAGAGGGCAGGAACAAGGATCTGCCAAGGAGACCCCAAGAGCAGCCCTCTCCTCCATCCAGTGGGATGGAGAGGACACTCCCCAGCCGTCCCAGGGTGGACTGGGAGAAGGACAGGGCTTCCCAGGAAAGCAGCTCTCCATCAAAGCCATACGAGGTGACCATGGTGCAGCCACTGCAGATTGGTGAGTGAGGGGCCCCGTTGGTCTGGGCAGGGCTGGGGCCAGCGAGCGCACTCTGCTCGATGCCAGGGTCACGTTTCCCCGGCTCGCTGGCAGTTGGGGTCCCGTGGGTGGTGGGCATGATGCTGCCCGAATGCCGGGGCTGCTCAGGGCTGGCAGCTGGCCCCAGCACAGCCTCTCCCAAGGAGGGAGGGAGCAGAGGGGGCCCAGCTCCTGCTCCAGGGCACAGGCAGCGCGAGGCAGGTGGGCTGGCCGGAGGCAGCGATGCTGGGGGACGGGAACCTTTCCTGCCCGTCCGCAAGCGAGTTCCTCAGCCCGGTGCACGGCGGGCTTTCCCCTTTGCACCGTCCTCCAGCATCACAGCCCATCTGCTGGGCACCCTTCAGCCCTGACACGCATGAGAAAGCTGTACCAGGGCAGCGGGCATGGGGCTGGACGGAGGGCAAGGCTCCTTCCTCTGCTCTCCTGCCACCGGACCCTCTCTACAGCCCTCCCTGCTTTCCCACTTTGGTAGATGCCAGCTGGTTGCCAGTGTACAGAGAGGAGCGAGAAGCCGTGGACTTCATCGTGGCCTTTGTCAACAGCCCAGAAAAGGTAACCGTGGCCATGTCAAGTGCGGCTGTGCCGGCCTCTGCTGCCTGCTGCCAGGCTGCTGGAGGTGTGCTGGCTGGGCAGAGCAGCTTCTCCCACATGGCACTGCACCCCCAGTGCTCCGGTCCCGCTGGCCATGCGTCCACCCTCTCACACTCCCTGTTTGTCTCTCTGTCCCCAGGGCTGCCAGGGGGAGGGCCAGAAGAAAAAGTTTCTTGAGAGCATCTACAAACTGTGCAGAACTGCAAAGCGCTCTGGCTTGTCAGAAGGCCTGGATGTCTTCTGCCATGGATACGAGCTGGCAGACAATATCAAGGTGAGGGGACACCCAACAGCTCTGGGCAATGGGGCAAGGCCCCCCAGCACCCTGTGAGGACACGGCTTGGGCAGGGCAAGGGTCTGGTGGCACTGGGTGCTGGCAGCTGCCAGGTCCCATCCCAGTTGTGCTCTGCAGGTGCTGCTGGAAGAGGAGCCCAAGCACCAACTGTGCACGGCATTGCAGGAGCAAACCATGCCTGCCATCGCTGCCTTGAGGTACCTGCCCATCCCTCCTGGAGACCCCTGCCCCACAGCTCCACGTCCACCCGCACGAGGCCTCGGGGCACTGCTCCCAGCACCAGTGGCCAACTGGCCTCTCTCTCTCTTTGCAGCTCGGTGGAGAAGGCGCTGGACGGCAAGGTGAAAAGCCTCCTAGAAGCCTTCTTCTCGAGTGTCTTCTTGCTGGCTCCAGAAGCGCAAATGCAGTACGTGGACAGAAACTTCTACAGCAAGGTAAGTGCTGGCTGAGCTACAGGAGCCCCCCGTCCCTCTGGGCTGCTCCCTGGCCACCCCGTGCTGCCGTATCACCAGAGATCCAAGGCATGGCAGGGGCTCGGCTTTGCTTTCCCACCCTCATCCCTCTCTCCACTTCCCGTGAGCCTGGCCATGGCCAGGGCTACAGGCTGCTCTGCACGCAACAGATTGTCCGGCCCTGGGTCTCTCCCAGACACCACGAGGCAGCGCGGGAGTCCTCCCTTGGCTCTGGGAGTTCAGATCAGTCTCTTGGGGGTGGGAGGGACAGCAGGAAACACTGCCACAACTCTTTGTCCTCCTTGTAGACCATGACAGATGTAGACATGGACATCATGCTCCAGATGATGGTGCTCAACTGTCATCCCTCCAGAATCAGCGAGGAGCTGCAGATTATGTTCCAGGTCTGCCATATTCACTGAGTGAGGCTGTTGCTCACCCTGCAGGGAAGGGATTGTCCACTCCTGAGTGCATGGTCCCCACCCCAGGGCCATGCAGAGACAGCATACAGCAGGGAGGCTGCCCACCTCCCTTGGGGAACCAGGGCTTCCCACCAGGCTCTTCTGGAGCACAACGGCTGCAGGGGGTGGCATCTGCCTTCCTGCCTGGCCACAGGGTTGGCCCAGGGGATTTCTCCTGAGCCCGAGAGGGACCTTAGGGACAGGAACCCCACTACAGGCTTTGCTCAAGACGAGAGGAAGCCTTGATGACCTGTGCGAGTCCAGCCCAGGAGCTGAGCAGTGCTGCTTCTGCAGGAGCAGGTGTCTGCTCCCGGGGCACACCAGCAGCTTCTCTCTTCCCAGCTACTGATCAACGTCACTGACTGTGAGAGTGAGGATGTGCGGGTGAGAGCCCTGCGCAGGATTGAGAGGCTGAGTGCTTTGCTGGCCGATAATCCCACACTGGAGGTAAGGAGCCAGGCATCCTCCAGCCAGGCCATCTCCCCCTCCCTGCACACCAGAGCAGCCTGCAGCTGCTCTTGGCTTCAGGGCTTTGGCCCCAGCTGCCTGCCCTCAACCCTTCTGCTCTTCTGCCTCCCTCACCCAGGCCTGGCAGCACTGTGGACAAGACGACGACGCTTCCATCTGCTATGGAGACATCCAGATCCCAGTCCTGGGGCAGCTGCTGGGACGTCTCCTCATTTTCGCATATTCCAACAAAACGATACGCTGTCCAGCTTTGGATACTCTAATTTTCCTTGACAGTTTCATCGAGATGCGAAAAAGTAAGAGAAGTTGTGGTGAGCTTCATCCCTCTGCAAACAGCCATCTCCTGATTGTTCTGCTTGTCTTCCTGGCCTCCTTTGGCCCTCAGAGCTGCTTGCCGTAGCAGCCCAGCTGTCATTTTGCTGCAGAAGCTCAGTGCTCTCCTGAAGTCCAGGATCTTTTCTCTGCTGCTCTCCTTCCTCCCTCCTTTCAGCATCTTGAACCCCGACGATATGTGGATCCCACAGCCAAAGCTACCATTGATTACCATGTCCCAAAGCCACGTCTCCCCTCTTAGTGAAGAGCAGATCCATCTGTGCATCACCCCGCCTGGCCCCTCCGGTGCTTGCAGCAAGGAGCTATTCCTGTTGCCCTCCAGAAATCTCCTTGACAGCTTATGTCCTGCCTTCTTGCAAGCAGATCTCGGGGCGCTTTGGTAAGCTTGCTGGCAGAGCTGCCGTGTCTTACTGCCTCTTCTGTGCTTCCTCCGCTCTTTAGGGACGTCAATGCCAAAGGATGAAGCAGAACAGCTGCACTGGGATCCTGACACCCTCTGGTTTCTGAATTTTCTCTGCAACAGAGCCCTGGTAATGAGCTCCCCCTTGCTGGGACTCTTCTCCCTGGCATCAGCAGGGTACTTGTGTGAGCAAAGGCATCCATAATCAGTGATGCTGGCGTGGCCTGGCTGTCCCTGGTGAGAGGGTTCCTGCTGTGCCCGAGCAGGGGACCATGCGAGGGCTGCGCTCCAGTGTCCCAGCAGCAGCTCCAGCCCTTCTGGCCACCAGCAAGTCCTGGTTCGCTGTACACCAGCACTCGGTGCCCATGAGACCAACCTCCCTCCCTCACCCTGGGGCCCCTCTCTTCTCATCCTCCCTCGTGCAGTGACGGCAGCCCCTGCTGCCAGCTCTCCTGCGGGCACTGCCGCCAGCACTGCCGGGCATCTCTCGCCAGGGCTGCTCGCACTGCCTAGCTAAGCAGCACCGTGAAGGCACCGGTGTGACATGTCTTCTCTCCCTTCCTTCCTCCCATAGAGGTTTCCAAATTACCTCAAACCTTCTGAGAGGACGGACATGGTCCTTGTGACCATCGAGGCGCTGAGAGACTCCAGCATCTTTGAGAAGGTTGCAGTAAGAAGGATCATGCATGTGTACATGAGAGACCCAGCCTTCTGGCTGAGGGATGTAAGTGGCCTGTGGCTGGACTGCCCTGTTCCTCCCTCCACCCCTCCCTCCCAACCCAGGTGTCTCGGGCACCTGAAGCTACCTGAAGGCAGCAGAGAGGGATGGGAAAGGCAGCTGAGGAAATGGCTGCACTCCAGGGGCAGCACCATCCTCACCCATGTCCCCTCCAGGTGCCAAAGATCATGGGCTGCATCCACAAAACCCTGGAAGACATCACCAGGGCACCAGCCCAGCAGAGCATGGGGTCGCTGCTTCTCCTGCTGACTGACCATTACCCCATGCAAGTGGTCACCAGCCTGTTGAAGATCGCGCCACCAGGAGACAGGTACTGGCCCCAAAAGCCATGAGGGCTCGTTCCCTGTGGGGAGGGAGATTGCCAGACCCAAGGAATACCGCAGGACACCCGCGAGGAGCAGGGCCCTCCTTCCCACCACGCTTTCCAGCCAAAGCCAACGCACAGCCCCGCCACCACGCTCCTCCCAGCCCCACGGGGAGCACCACCTCAGCCCTCTCCTGCTGCCCAGGGCATCCCGACCGAGGGGCAGGCTCTGCGTCCTGCAGGGCTGTCCCAGGCCATGCTGCTGTGGCCGAGGCAGCCCTGCTGACAGAGCGCTCCGATTGCAGCACTGCCCTGGCCATGTGGAAGGTGATGTTCTCCATGCCCAAGACGTTGGAGAACGTTTTGAAGGAGCTCTTCAGCCAACTCCAGTCATGCAGCCTGATCACCTCAGCCATGGAGGACACCTGCAGCGCTCACTTGGCTGTGAGTTACTAGAAGAGGCCTTGGTCATTCTCCATGAGCCCTGCAGGCTCTGCCAGTATCTCACTGCTGTGTTTGCTTCAGCTGACGGCCTCCAGGGAGCTTCAGGCAGAGGATTTTGGTGGCGAGTCCCATGAGAGAGCTCAGAGGCATCCGACCCTGGTGACAGTCTCCCTGTTCTTCAAAGGCCTCATCGTGCTGTCACCTTACATGGTGAGCAGGGTGTTGTCAAGGGGAGCCATGGGGCAGGGGTAAGGCGGTGCCTTGGCCTTGGCTGGGAGCCAGGCGGTGGGGTGACTGCCCCAAACGCCCTCCCTGCCACGGTGGGGCCTGGGGGCTGCCTGGGGAGCTTTCCAGGCACGGAGCGCGTTGCAAAAATTAAACTCTGTCTTTCATACAGGCGAGAGAAATGCTGATGGACCTGCCACTCCTCACGAAGGTGCTCCACAGCGGTGACACCGATATCAAGATGAAGGTCCTGGTGGTCATCCAAAACATCATGGGTCACCTGGAGAGGAAGGAGGCCAGCACTATTGCTGTGCAGCTGGTGGAGGAGCTCCTGCCACTCTTTGACAACGTAAGGCTGATGCGGGAGCCTGAGCCCCGCAGATGGGCACGGGGAGAGGACATGCTGCCCTTCAGCCCAGTCCTGCGAGCAGCATCGGTGCAGGGTCTGCTCCCCAGGGCTCTCATGGGATGGCTTTGGTGCCCAGCACGGCTTCTCCCTGCTGCACATCTGAGCCTGGAGCATCTCCCCTCACATTAGCCACGATGGCTCCCCTGCTCATCATGGGCAGGGAGTTGCTGTTTCTCAAGTCCACCTTTCCTCCTTCCTACCAGGAGTCCAGCCAGCTGCGAGAGCTCTCCATGGGCCTCTTCAGAGACGTGGTGGGGTCAGTGGAGGGGAGTGAAAAGAAGAAGATGAAGAAGCAAGTGCGAAGGGGCCTGCTCCCGCTCTTCTTTCACATGAGCGACCAGACCCGCAGCGTGGCCAAGGTACAGATTTCAAAGCTGGCCAGTGACACGGGGAAGGGCGTCCTGACACCACACGGGTGGCTTGGGCATCAGGGGCGAGGGCTGGTGGCAGCTGGCAGCCCTCCTCCAGCGCAGTCCGGAGGAGGGGTCCCTGCAGAACCAGTGCGAGCAGAGGCAGAGAAGCTGCCATGGACATTTCCAGCACGTGCCCTACCCTGGTCCAAGCAGGGCTCAGCAGCAGCCCGTGGCCACCGAGGCTTGACCATGCGCGTCCCTACAGGCTTCTCGGGTGTTGGAGACCAGGGCTTTGAGCCTCAATCCCTGTCCCCCAGGGCTGTGCCCGAGAGACCCCCAGATGTCCAAAGAATAGTCCAGAGAAGGGCATCGAATCAGGTGAAGGGTCTGGAGAACAAGTCTGATGAGGCGTGGCTGAGGGACCTGGGGGTGTTTAGTCTGGAGAAAAGGAGGCTGAGGGGAGACCTTCTCGCTCTCTACAACTACCTGAAAGGAGGGTGTAACGAGGTGGGGGTCAGTCTCTTCTCCAAGGTAACAAGCGATAGGACAAGAGGAAACGGTCTCAAGTTGCACCAGGGGAGGTTTAGATTGGACATCAGGAACAATGTCTTCATGGAAAGGGTTGTCAAGCACTAGAACAGGCTGCCCAGGGCAGTGGTGGAGTCACCACCCCTGAAGGGATTTAAAAGCCATGTAGATGTGGTGCTGAGAGACATGGTTTAGTGGTGGCCTTGACAGTGTTGGGTTGATGGTTGGAGTCGAGGATCTTAAAGATCCTTTCCAACTAAATGGATTCTGTGATTCTATGATTCTATGTTAGGGCCAGGGCATGTCCCAGCTTCCTAAGGGCAGGATCACTCCATGAACAAAGCCAAAGGAGGGGAACGCCAGGTCTCCTTCTCCAGGCTGTGGTGCCACCTCCCACCTTCTGCTGTCCTGCAGGCCTCTGGGGAAGCCCTCCTTACTGCAGCAAAGCTGCTTCAATGGAAACAACTCAAGAAACTGTTGCGGAATGAGCAGGCATGGAGGATTGGAGAGTGCTTGGTGAGGACAAGCCCCAGGGCCTGGAGATCCCGGCCCATGTAGGCCATGTGGTGCGATGGAGGGGTCTCAGCACCCCTGGAACCCCTCTGCCTGTGGCTCTCTCTCAACCTCAGTCCCACAGGGCTCCTGGCTGGGAGACGGGAATGGCCTGGGGGGGAAGGGGCATGGGGGGTGCTGGGAGGAGAGACTGCTAGGCCAGCTGTGGGGGGGACTGTGATATGCCCATACCCTTGTGCTCTCTCCAGCTGGTGCAGGGCATGGGCAGAGCTGAAGAATACTTGGAGCAGAGCCTGCTGTACCTGGAGAATGCTCAGGCCACCTTGCGACAGGCGGCCGCCAGGTTCATCGGTGAGCCACAGCCCCCACGGTCCCTCCTTTGCAGCCTGTCCCCAGTCTCCGCCACTGTCCTGGCAGCGAGGAGCAGCCCTGGGGCTGCCAGAGCCCCTTGGTGGTCACCGTGGCTACTGGCCTTCCCTGGGGTCAGCCCTGATGGGGGGGAAGAGGGCGTGCACCTGGGGGGCTGTGCTGCGGGGAGCACGCTGGGGAGCAGGGGGGCTGACAACGCTCTGTGCCTAGGGCTTGCCGCACTACATGTGAGGCTCCAAAACCAGGAGAATCTGTCTGAGATCATCAGCGGTGAGTCGCGGCAGTGCTGTGCTGGCCGGGGCTGGTGGGGCAGGGGACAGAGCGTGGGCAGGGTGCTGCCGTGCCTTGCCCTGCTCCAGGGAAATGCCTCAGGGGCAGGGGAAAGTGGCAGGGGCATTTGGGGCATTCCTATGCAGCAGCTCTCTCCTGGCCAGGGAGAGGTGGTGGGGCTGGCATGGGCTGAGGGGACGCCTGGGGGTCTTTGTACACACGGGGGGTCATCTCGGCTCTCTTTGTTTCTGTCACAGCCCTTGAGACCTTCAGAAAAGACAGCGACCTCTCCATCCGTTGCTTGGCCGCTCGGACCATCGTCACGCTGAGCTCTCAACGGGTGCAGCCAAGATCACGCTGGACCCTGCGAGCGCTGTGCTGGTGTTTCCCCTGTGTCAGGCAGAGGAGCAGCTCTCGTCAGAAAGAAATGGCTCTATTTTAATAAAGCTGGAAGAAGCAGCCCCAACGCGTGGTGTCCTTCAGCTGTTTAGCACCCTGAGCGTGTTGAGCAGACAGTGTCACTCCTGGCATCTCCCAGTGCCTGCAGGACAGTCCCCACCTCAGCACACCCCGGCCCCAGGTTTGTTTGTCATTGCCCTTTCCCAGAAGAAGCCGCGTTTGTTCATCTCCGGGGAAGTCTTTTCTTTATGGAATCACAGAGCGGTTTGTGTTGGAAGGGACCTTAAAGACCATCTAGTTGCAACCCCCCTGCCACTGGCAGGGATACCTTCCACTAGACCAGGTTGCTCCAAGCCCCACCCAACCTGACCTTGAACACTGTCAGGGAGGGGGCAGCCACAGCTTCTCTGGGTAACCTGGGCGAGGGTCTCACCACCCTCACAGCAAAGAATTTCCTCCTAATATCTCATCTCAATCTCTCCTCTTTCAATTTCGAACCGTTGCCCCTCATCCTGTCACTCCATGTCCTTGTCTTCTCCAGGCTGAACAGCCGCAACTCTCTCAGCCTGTCTCCAGAGCAGAGGGGCTCCAGCCCTCTGAGCATCTCCGTGGCCTCCTCTGGACTCGCTCCAACAGCTCCATGTCCTTCTTCTCTTGGGGCCCCAGAGCTGGACGCAGCACTGCAGGGGGGGTCTCACGAGAGCGGAGCAGAGGGGCAGAATCCCCTCCCTCGCCCTGCTGGCCACGCTGCTGGGGATGCAGCCCAGGATACTGTTGGCCTTCTGGGCTGTGAGCGCACGTTGCCGGCTCATGGTGAGCTTCTCGTCACCCATCACCCCCAAGTCCTTCTCCTCAGGGCTGCTGTCAGTCCCTTCTCCACCCAGCCTCTATTTGTACTTGGGATTGCCCTGACCCACGTGCAGGACCTTGCACTTGGCCTTGTTGAACTTCATGCGGTTTGCATGGGCCCACCTCTCAACCTGTGAAGGTCCTCTTGGATGGCATCCCTTCCCTGCAGCGTGTCGACCGCACCACCCAGCTCAGTGTCGTCCCCAAACTTGCTGAGGGCGCACTCAATCCCACTGTCCATGTCGCCAACAAAGGTGTTAAACAAGAACGGTCCCAGTACCGACCCCTGAGGAACGCCACTTGTCACTGGTGTCCACTGGGATATCGAGCCGTTGACCGTAACACTTTGAGCTCAGCCATCCAGCCAGTTCTTTATCCACCGAGTGCTCCATCTGTCAAGCCCATGACTCTCCAATTTAGAGACAAGGATGTCATGCAGGACGGTGTCAAATGCTTTGCACAAGTCCAGGTAGATGACATCAGACACTCTTCCCCTATCCACCAGTGCTGTAACCCCGTCGTAGAAGGTCACCAAATTTGTCAGGCATGATTTGCCAACCCCCCCTCGTCTCCCCTGCCTGTCCTTCCTAAAAAGCCTGTATCCCTCCATTCCAATGCTCCCATCATCAGAGTCATCCCACCATGTCTCCCTGATGCCAATAAGGTCGTAGCCTTGCAGGTATGCGCACGTCTCGAGCTCCTCTTGTTTGTTCCCCATGTTCCGTGCGTTTGCATAGAAGCATTTCAGTTGGGCCCCCGACGAAGCTGCCTCGCTGCCTGAAATTCCTTTCTGCAGCTCTTCCAGCACTCTCCTGCTGACTTGCCATCCTTCTCCAGGCTCTGGGCACCTAGTGCTGGCTCTGGCATCGGACTGGCTGAATTGGGAGGGACTGAGGTTCCCCTCCCCAGCAAATCTAGTTTAAAGCCCTCTTTACCAGCTTGGCTAGCCTATGACCCAAGATGGTCTTCCCCTTCTCTGATAGATGGACCCCGTCGGCTGCCAGAAGACCATGTTTCTCAAAACGAGTCCCGCGGTCTAAGTAGCCAAACCCCTGGCTGTGGCACCAGCCCTGTAGCTATGTGTTGATTTGCCTAATTAGACTGTCCCTTTTAGTCCCCTTCCCTTTGACCGGGAGGATCGATGAGAAAACTACCTGGGCCCCAGAGTCCTTTACCACTGCTCCCAGGGCTCTGTGGTCCTCCTTGATACGTCTCAGACTGCTCTTAGCTGTATCACTGGTGCCCACGTGAAGCAGCAGCAGCGGGGAATAGTCTGAGGGCTGTACCAGGCTCGGCAGTCTTTCCGTGCCGTCCCTGATGCGAGCCCCCGGTAGGCAGCACACCTCTCTAGAGAGCGCATCAGGTCAGCAGATGGGTGCCTCTGTGCCCCTCAGTAGAGTCACCTCCCACTATCCCCCGTCGCTTTTTCTTGGTAGCACTGGTCTTTATACAGGGGGCACGCTGGGCTACCTCACTGGGCTCCAACGTCTCTCCTGATGCGGCGGGTCTTTCCTTCTCAGACTGCAGAGGACTGAAGTGGTTCTGCAAGGGCACCTCAGGCTTCGGGGGAAGTCTCTTCCTCCTGCTAGTCCTTGCCTTTGCATCCTTCCATTCCTCCTGGGAATGCCTTTGCATCCTTCCATGCCTTTGCATCCTTCCATTCCAATGGCCCCCTGTGTCACCCCAGGGTCCCCAAGGGTCCCCCCAGAGTCCCCCTAGGTCACCCCAGGGTCCCCCCACGGTCCCCAATGCCCCACTGGGTCACTCCACAGTCCCCAGTGTCCCCCTGAGTCACCCCAGTGTCCTCCCACAGTCCCCAGTGTCTCCCTAGGTCACCCCAGTGTCCCCCACGGTCCCCAATGTCCCCCTGAGTCACCCCAGGCTCCCCAAAATGCTCTCTGGGACCTCCACGGTGTCCAGTATCCTCCTGAGTCACCCCCAAAGTGAGTGTCCTCTGGGGTCCCCCTGGGTCCCCCCATGCCCCCACAAAGTCCCCATCAGTCACCCTAAAGACCCCCCCAAGGTCCACAGTGTCCTGCAGGGTCCCCCAACGTCCCCCTGGGGTCCCCCATCTCCTGCCCTGCTGTGACCCAGTGTCCCCATGATCCCACATGTTCTCTCCCGGCCTCCCCACTGCCCCTGGGGTCTCCAAACTCCCTGGGGGTCCTGCTGGGTCCCTTTTGTGGTGCCCCCATGTCTCTCCAGTGCTGTTGGGGTCCCCACTTGATCCCCCTCAGGGACCCTCCCAAACCTCTCCTCCACCTCCTGTCTCTGTCCCCAGCACTTCAGGGGAGGCTCAACCCCCACCCCCCCAGCCTATTTCTGGGGGGGGCCCCCCCAAATATTTCCGTGTCCCCCCCAGGCACTGTAACACGGTGCTGCAGAACGTGAAGGAGATGTGGACGGAGCTGCCCAAGAGCAGGAAAGGGAAGAAAAACTCCCAGCCTGTCACCAAAGATCACTGCGTCTCCAAGATGGGAAGCAGCGGAACCTCCGTCACCCAGGGACCCCCCCTCACCCAGGACGCCCCCCCCAGCACCCCCTGAGAGCTGCCTCAGGGGGACAGACTGAGTCCCCCAGGGTCCATCGGCGTCACCCCGAGTCTGCATGTGCCGTCCTGGGGCAAGGACTGCCCCTCCCCGGACCCCCCCCGTACACCCAGGACCCCCCCTCAGTATTCCCTGGGACCACCCCGACCCCCCCCCCCTGCCCAGGATCCCCTGAGAGCCCCCTTGGGGGGACAAACTGAGTTCCCCAGGGTCTGTTGGTATCACCCCGAGTCTGCATGTGCCATCCTGGGGCTGGACCCCCCACCCGACACCCAGGACCCCCCCTCAGGATCCCCTGGGACCTCCCCGACCCCCGTCCCCCACGGGTACCCCCGAGAACTGTTGGTGTCCTCGGCTTGGGCCCCCCACCCCGCCCTTGTGTACTCCCCAGGATCCTACACGAGGACACTTGGGGGGTATTTTGGGGAGGGGAGGTGGGCAACCGGGCGAGGGGCCAGCGCGGAAAGGGCCGGGCCTGGGACCCCCCCGGGACTGGGACCCCCCCGGGACTGGGACCCACTCTGGGGCTTCTGAACCCCCCCCAGAGCCTGGGAATCTTAATCGGAATTAAAACGTGATTAAAATGCAAATTGTAATCAGAACTAAAATGTGCTCAAAATGGTAATTTTCAATGGAATTAAAATGTGCTCAAAATGCGAATTTTAATGGGAATTAAAATGCAATTAAAATGGGAATTTTAATCGGAATTAAAATGTGATTAAAATGGGACTTTTATCAGAATTATAACGATCATAATGCGAACTGTAATCAGAATTAAAACGCGATCAAACTGAGAGTTTTAATTGGAATTAAAATGCAGTCAAAATGGGAATAGTAATCGGCATTAAAATGTGATCAAAATGCGAATTTTAATGGGAATTAAAATGCAATCAAATACAAATTTTAATCTGAATCAAAACGCGATCAAAATGCGAGTTTTACTCAGAATTAAAATGCAATCACAGTGGGAATTTATGCGTAGCGGTCGCTGATTTTTAAGCTCCGCGGGGGCTGCTCGTCTCGTGTGAGCATTCCTGCTTTTGCACAGGAAGAGCAATTTCACTGATTATCTGCAGGAGACAGTTCAGGCCTCGTTCAGCCGTTCCCACCGGTCCCGACTGATGGGACAACCGGTCGCGCTGCCTGCGCCGGGTCGGGCCCCGCGGCCGTCACACACACGGTGTCCATGGGCAGGCATCATCTCAGGGCTTGGCTGGCTGGAGGCTGGTTGGGGTGAACAGTCGGGCCCAGGGTTGGCCTCGGTCCTTGGGCAGGTTTCAGCCTTTCTCGAGGGCGCTCCGGGGCTGGGTTAACAGCGGGAGGTTAAGAGTTAGTCTGGTTGGGGGTGCGCTGTTAGTCGGGGTCTGTTAATGCCGCGGCTGTGAGCTTGCGCTGCAGAGGGATGGCCCCGAGTCCCTTATTTCAGCGATAATTCTCCTGGTGCTCTGGGGTGGCTGTTGGGACTCAGGGAGTCGCTGTCGGGGGGTTTCTAGGAGTGGAGCTTTGATGCACTTGCTGTTGGGGGCTGCTGAAAGGCCACAGTGTGCGTAGTAAAGTCTGATCCCCCCCCGGGGCCTGGGACCCCCCCCGAGACCTGGGAACCCTCCTGGGCCTGGGACCTCCCCCCAGGGGCCTGGGACCCAGCCCAGGGCCTGGGACCTTCCCACAGGCCTTGCACCCCCCAGGGGCCTAGGACCCTGCCCTGAAAGGCCTGGGACCCCCGCAGGGCCTGGGACCCCCCCAGAGGCCTGGGACCCCCGTTGAGGACAGGAACCCAGCCTGAGGCCTGGGACCTCCTTGGGGCCTGGGACCTCCCCACAGGCCTTAGACCCCCCCGGAGCCTGGGACCCCCCCCAAGCCCTGGGACTGCCCCCCAACAGGCCTGGGACCCCCCCCGCCCCGGGGCCTGGGACCCACACCAGGGCCTGGGACACCCCCCCGGGCTGGGACCCCCCCTGAGCCTGGGACCCCTCAGGGACTGGGACCCACCCCTCAGGCCTGGCACCCAGCCCAGGGACTGGGACCCACCCCGGGCCTAGGACTCTCCCCCTGACAGGCCTGGGACCCCCCCTGGGGCTCACACCCTCCACCCCAGTGGCCTGGGACGCCCCCCCGGGGCTAGGACCCCCCACCCAGCACTTTTCCCCCCACCAAGATGCAACAGCCAGGGGACAGCACCCGGGGCCCGAAGCCGCCCAAAAGACACCGGTAAGGGGACACACACACACACCCACACACACACCCCCCCCCGCCCCGTGTCCTGTCGACTGTCACCCCTCCCCCCCAGTGTGTCCCCCCCCCCGCGGTGTCCCTTCTGACCTCCCCCATACCCCTCGTGCCCCCCCCCATGTTGCTTCCTGCCCCCCCAGTGTCCCCCTCATGTCACCCCCAACATAGCTAGGTGTTCCCCCCCCCCATGTCACTGTCCCCCTCATGTCACCCCCCCATATCTATGTGTCACCCCCCGCGGTGTCACCCCCCAACGATTGTCACCCCTCGCCCGATGTCGCCCCCCAGGCCGAGCTTGTGCCGTGGCCCCCCGGGTGGGGGGGGCACCGCACACAGGTATGGGGGGGGCACCCTGAATTTGGGGGGGGGGCAGGCGGGGCTGGAGGGGGTTGGGGTGCTGGGGAGGGGGGCTGGGGGGGAAATAGGGGGGGTCATCTGAGTGCTGGGGGGTCTAGTGGGGGGACCTGGGGGGTGCACCCCCACACCCCCCATACCCCCTCTCAGGTGCAGGTGCTCAGCAATGTCCTGGGCTACATCCTGTACCTTCAGAGGGCCGTGAGCGTCCTGCAGGGGAGGGCAGGTAAGCGGGACCTCCCCCCTACTGCGGACACCCCACCACTCCCTGACCCCCCCACAGATTTTTGAGACTCCGGCCAGACCCCCCCTTCCCCCATTGCCCCCTTTCTCCACTTCAAGTCTCCCCTCAGCCCTTCTCTCCATTTAGGGCCCCCACCCCAAACTGGGGACCCCCCCTGAAATTGGGGACATGCCCCCAAAATGTGGGGACCCTTCCCCTCCCCCCAAACTGAGGACTCCTCCTCAAATTTGGGAACCCCCGCAAACTGTAGACACTGCCCCCAAACTGGAGCCCCCCCAAAACTGGGAACCCTTCCCCAAACTGGGAACCCCCCCAAACTGGGGAACCCCCAAACTGTGGACACCTCCCCTAAACTGGGTCACCTCCCAAAACTGGAGTCCCCTCCTCAAATTTGGGACACCCACCAAACCAGTGACCCCTCCCCAAACTGGAGACAACCCCGAAATTGGGGACGCCCCATTTAAACTGGGACTCCCCCTAACTGGGGACCCCCCCAACTGGGGAACACCCCTAAATTGAGGACACACACCCCCCACTGATCCCCCCCATCCCTGCAGACCCCCCTGATAACGGTGACACCGCTGCAGCTGGACCAAGCGATGGGGACACAGAGGGGTAGGTGACATTGGGGTGGGGGGAAGTTGTGGGGGGGGCTGCACCCCAAGGTGCTGACACCCCCTTTTTCCCCCCCCAGGCAGCGTCTGGTTCACTATGAGGATGAGGAGGAGGAGCTGGGGGAGGCTGAGAGCCCCTGGCTGTGCCCTACTGGGCCGGACTGGGAGGCACTGGGTGGGGCTGAGGGGCTCCCTGTGTCCCCCAGCTCCCCCCCCCGCGGCGGGTTCTTGGGGCTCAGGCCCTCCCTGCTGGCGTCCCCGCCCCCCCTGGGCCCCCCCGAGGAGTTGATAAGAGGTGGGTGTGGGGAGGGGCAGGGGGGTGGGTGACAATGTCTCTGTGTGTGTCCCCCAGTGTCACCGTGGTGTTCCCCCCCCACAGAGCTCTTTCCAGAGGTGTATCTTGGCCCAGAGGTGGGGAATGGCAGCCCCCCGCCAAGTGCCACTGGGGTCTGTGTCCCCCCCACAGATTTCGTCGATGACGTGTTTCTCAGTCCGCAGGTGGGTACTGGCCCATCCCCCCGGTGTCACCCCCCCACTGCAAGTGTCACGCTCCCATTGGTGTCACCCTCCTGCTGTCACCCCCTCCTCGGTGTCACCCCCCCATCAGTGTCACACTCCCCCCTCAGTGTCACCCCCTCCAGTGTCACTCCCAGTGTCACCCCCACCCCCGTGACACCCCCCCAAGTGTCACCCCCACCCCTTCAATATCACCCCCACCCTTGGTGTCACCCCCCCAGCTGTCACCACCCCTCTGACATCACAGCCCCTCCCAGTGTCACCCCCTGTCCCCGCAGGTGGCAGCAGCCGGTGGCAGCGCACTGACCCCCAGGGGGGCCGGGGGGCTGGAGGGGACAGCGAGGGGACAGCGAGGGCCCCCCCGGCCCAAGAAGAAATGTGTCAATGGGTTCATCATGTTCTGCTGCCTCCTGCGGGGACCCCTCCTCAGGTGGGGACAGGGGACATGGGGGGACAGAGGGGATATGGGGACATCGGGGACATGGGGGGACAAGGGGACGCTGGGGACAGGGGGGTATACAGGGACACTGGGGGACAGGGAGGGGGACAGGGGGGGATGGGGATGGGGGGACATGGGGACAGTGGAGGGGACAGGGGGACGAGGGAAACATGGGGACATGGGGGGGGACATGGCGGACATGGGGACACCGAGGGGTACATAGGGATACAGGGACATGGGGACATGAGGGGGAGATGGGGACAACGAGGCCCCCCCAGGGGGATGGGGACAGCAGCGGTGGGACACAAGTCCTGGGAGGGGGTGTCCCAGGGAGGTGACAGCACGGTGACAGTGACGTGACAGCACCCACCCGGGCCTGACCCCCACGGAGGCCACGCGGGAGATGGCCTGGATCTGGCGCAGCCTCAGCCCCGCCCAGCGCCGCCCATACTGGTACGTACTGGGTTATACTGGTCCCCTCCAGTGTCCCCCTCCCCGGCCAGCGCGGTGTCCCCCACCATGTCCCCTGTGTCCCCCCAGCCAGCGCGCGCGGCGCTTCAGCCGCCTGCACAACCGGGTGCTGCAGCCACACAGGGACAGTGACAGCGACCGGGACAGTGACGGGGACACTGACCCCCCCCCGCCCCTCCAGCTCCTCCTGGCCACCCGTGCTGCCACGCCCGGGGGGGACCCTCTGCCACCCTGATGTCCCCTCCTGGCCCCAGCCCTGTCCCTCTTCTTGTCCCCATCCTGTTCTTGTCCCCGTCTCTGCTCTTGTCCCCATCCCATCCTTGTCCCCATCCCAGCCTTGTCCCCACCCTGTCGCTGTTCTTGTCCCCATCCATGTCCCCTCCCCTGTCCCCATCTCTGTCCCCAGCCCTGTCCCTGTCCCCACCCCCCAGGGACAGCCCCATTCCTGCTGCCTTTAACCCCAAAACGATTTATTTCCCCGGGGGGGCTGGTCCTGCGCTGGGGGAGGGGGCACTTGGGGGCACTTGGGGGCACTTGGGGACCACTCCCCACAGCACTGACCCCCCTCCCCCAGCCAGCTCCCCCTAATAAAACCCATTTGTTGTTTCTGTCTTTGCCTTGTCCCTCCGTGTGTGTCCCCAAGTGCCACCCCCCCTTGTCCCCAAGTGTCCCCAACGAGGCCACCAGCATCACCAGAGACTTTTATTGGGGGGAGTGTGTCTGGGCCCCCCCTTAGTTCTTCTTGGTCCTCGAGGCCTGGGCCAGCGACCACAGGGAGTAGCAGGTGCCTGGGGGGAGGGGCAAGCTCAGGGGTCCCGCCCCTCCCCCCACCCCTCCCCCCCGCCCCCACGGAGCACACGAGCGTGGTGAAGCGATACAGGATCGAGTCCATCGCCCCCCTTGAGATGCACCGGAGCTCCTGGGCAAGCTCGGGCACAAGAAGGAGGCCTGCAGAGGGTGGAGGCAAGGGCAGGGAACCTGGGAGGATACTGGGACACTGGCCGAGCAGCCAGGGACCAGGTTAGGAAAGGTAAAGCCCTGACAGAATTAAATCTGGCCAGGGATGTCAAGGACAACAAGAAATGCTTCTAGAGGTGTGTCAGTGATAAAAGGAAGAGTAGGGAAAATGTGGGCCCTCTGCGGAAGGAAGCGGGAGAGCTGGTTACCCGAGATATGGAGAAGGCCGAGGTACTCAACGACGTCTTTGCCTCAGTCTTCACCGGCAGGTGCTCTAGCCTCACCACCCAAGTCGCAGAAGGCAGAGGCAGGGACTGGAAGGATGAAGAACCGCCCACTGTAGGAGAAGATCAGGTTCGAGACCATCTAAGGAACCTGAAGGTGCACAAGTCCATGGGACCTGATGAGGTGCATCCACGGGTCCTGAGGGAACTGGCGGATGAAGTTGCTAAGCAGTTCTCCATCATGTTTGAGACGTCGTGGCAGTCTGGGGACGTTCCAGTGACTGGAAAAGGGGGAACATAACCCCCATCTTCAAGAAGGGGAAAAAAGAAGAGTCGGGGAACTCCAGGCCAGTCGGTCTCACCTCGGTGCCTGGCAAGATCATGGAGCAGATCCTCTTGGAAATTATCCTGAGGCACACGCAAATGAAGGAGGTGACTGGTGACAGCCAACATGGCTTCACTAAGGGCAAATCATGCCTGACAAATTTGGTGGCCTTCTCCGACTGTGTTACAGCGCTGGTGGATAGGGGAAGAGTGTCTGATGTCATCTACCTGGACTCTTGCAAAGCATTTGACACCATCCTGCATGACATCCTTGTCTCTAAATTGGAGAGACATGGACTTGACGGATGGAGCACTCGGTGGATAAAGAATTGGCTGGATGGTCGCACTCAAAGAGTCCAAGTCAACGGCTCAATGTCCAAGTGGACGCCAGTGACGAGTGGCATTGCTCAGGGGTCGGGATTGGGACCGCTCCTGTTTAACACCTTTGTCGGCAACATGGACAGTGGGATTGAGTGCGCCCTCAGTGAGTTTGCTGACGACACCAAGCTGTGCAGTGTGGCCCACATGCTGGAGGGAAGGGATGCCATCCAGAGGGAACTTCACAGGCTTGAGAGACGGGCCTATGCGAACCGCATGAAGTTCAACAAGACTAAGTGAAAGGTCCTGCACATGGGTCGGGGCAATCCCAAGCACAAATACAGTCTGGGCAGAGAATGGATTGAGAGCAGCCCTGAGGAGAAGGATGGTTGATGAGAAGCTCAACATGAGGCGGCAATGTGTGCTTGCAGCCCAGAAGGCCAAGGGTATCCTGGGCTGCATCCCCAGCAGCGTGGCCAGCAGGTTGAGGGAGGGGATTCTGCCCCTCTATTCCACTCCTGTGAGAGCCCACCTGGAGTACTGCATCCAGCTCTGGGGCCCCAACAGAAGAAGGACATGGAGCTGTTGGAGCAAGTCCAGAGGAGGCCACGAAGATACTCAGAGGGCTGGAGCCCCTCTGCTCTGGAGATAGGCTGAGAGAGTTGGGGTTCTTCAGCCTGGAGAAGAGAAGGCTCTGGGGAGACATTCTAGCAGCCTTCCGGCACCTGGATGGGGTACAGGAAAGCGGAAGAGGGACTTTTTTACAAGGAAATGTAGTGATAGGATGAGGGGGAATGGTTTTAAACTGAAAGAGGGGAGATTGAGATGAGATTTTAGGAGGAAATTCTTTGCTGTGAGGGTGGTGAGACACTGGCCCAGGTTGCCCAGAGAAGTTGTGGATGCTCCCTCCCAGGCAGCGTTCAAGGCCAGGTTGGATGGGGCTTGGAACAACCTGGTCTAGTGGAAGGTGTCCCTGCCAGTGGCAGGGGGGTTGCAACTAGATGGTCTTTAAGGTCCCTTCCAACACAAACCGCTCTGTGATTCCATAAAGAAAAGACTTCCCTGGGGATGGACAAACGCGGCTTCTTCTGGGGAAGGGGCAACGGAAAACAAGCCTGGGGCCGGGGTGTGCTGAGGTGGGGACTGTCCTGCAGGCAGTGGGAGATGCCAGGAGTGACACTGTCTGCTCAGCATGCTCAGGGTGCTACACAGCTGAAGGACACCACGCGTTGGGGCTGCTTCTTCCACCTTTATTAAAATAGAGCCATTTCTTTCTGACGAGAGCTGCTCCTCTGCCTGGCTCAGGGGAAACACCTGGAAAACAGCACTCGCAGGGTCCAGCGTGATCTTGGTTGCACCCGTTGAGATCTCAGGTTGTGGATGGCCTCAGCAGGCACGAAACAGACGGAGAGGTCGCTGTCTTCCAACAAGGGCTTAAGGGCTGTGACAGAAACAAAGAGAGCCAAGATGATCCCCCGTGTGTGCAGAGATCACCAGGCATCCCCTCAGCCCATGCCAGCCCCACCACCTCTTGCCCTGGCCAGGAGAGAGCTGCTGCACAGCAATGCCCCAAATGCCCCTGCCACGTTCCCCTGCCCCTGAAGCGTTTCCCTGGAGCAGGGCAAGGCACGGCAGCACCCTGCCCACGCTCTGTCCCTTGCCCCACCAGCCCCGGCCAGCACAGCACTGTCCCGACTCACCGCTGATGATCTAAGAGAGCTTCTCCTGGTTTTGGTGCCTCAGGGGTCGCGTGGCAAGCCCTAGGCACAGAGCGTCATCAGCCCCCCTGCTCCCCAGCGTGCTCCCCGTAGCACAGCCTCCCAGCTGCACGCCCTCCTCCCCCCGATCAGGGCTGACCAACGGGGCCCCTCACTCACCAATCTGCAGTGGCTGCACCATGGTCACCTCGTAGGGCTTTGATGGAGGTCTGCTCTCCTGGGAAGCCCTGTTCTTCTCCCAGGCCACCCTGGGGCGGCTGGGGGGTTTCCTCTCCATTCCTCTGCACGGAGGAGAGGGGTGCCCTCGGGGACTCCTCGGCAGTGATGCTGGAGCATGGCGCAAAGGGGAAAGCCCACCGTGCACCGGGCTGAGGAACTCGCTCGCGGACGGGCAGGAAAGGTCCCCGTCCCCCAGCATCGCTGCCCCGGCCAGCCCAGCTGCCTCGCGCTGCCTGTGCCCTCGATCAGGAGCTGGGTCCCCTCTGCTCCCTCCCTCCTTGGGAGAGGCTGTGCTGGGGCCACCTGCCAGCCCTGAGCAGCCCTGGCATTCAGGCAGCATCACGCCCACCACCCACGGGACACCCGCTGCCAGCGAGCTGGGGAAACGTGACCCTGGCATCGAGCAGTGCACGCTCGCTGGCCCCAGCCCTGCCCAGAACAACGGGGCCCCTCACTCACCAATCTGCAGTGGCTGCACCTTGGTCACCTCATAGGGCTTTGATGGAGGTCTGCTCTCCTGGGAAGCACTGGCCTTCTCCCAGTCCACCCTGGAGCGGCTGGGGGGTGTCCTCTCCATCCCACTGGATGGAGGAGAGGGCTGCTCTTGGGGTCTCCTTGGCAGCTCCTTGCTCCTGCCCTCTCTCTCTGCCATCCTGCTGGATGGACTTAAGGGGTAGCAGTAGGGAAGGGGGAAGATTTGGCAAAATGCCTCGGCTCTGGGGGGCTGCCGGGGGCGGCGGAGAAAGATGTGGGCTGCGCTCGGGGGCTCCTCGCCAGCTCCTCGCTCCTGGCCTGTCCCGTCGTCATCCTGCCGGACACTGCGGGCTGGGGGCCGCAGCCGTGCTGACCACGTGCAGCATCGGGGGGTGTCACCAAGTGAGGTCACAAAGGGCCCCAATGTGGGGCCCTGGGGTGGGGGAGGGGTGGTCCCTGAGCTTGCCCCTCCCCCCAGGCGCGTGCTACTCCCTGTGGTCTCTGACCCAGGCCTTGAGGACGAAGAAGAACTAAGGGGGGGCCCAGACACATCCCCCCCGCCAATAAAAGGCTCTAGTGATGCTGGTGGCCTTGCTGGGGACACTTGGGGACACGGGGGGGTGGCACTTGGGGACACACATGGAGGGACAAGGCAAAGACTGAAACAACAAACGGGTTTTATTAGGGGGAGCTGGCTGGGGGGGGGTCAGTGCTCTGGGGGGTGGTCCCCAAGTGTCCCTAAGTGCCCCCAAGTGCCCCCTCCCCCAGGGCAGGACCAGCCCCCCCGGGGAAATAAATAGTTTTGGGGTTAAAGGCACCAGGAATGGGGCTGTCCCTGGGGGTTGGGGACAGGGACAGGGCTGGGACCAGGAGCAGACATCAGGGTGGCAGAGGGTCCCCCCTGGGCATGGCAGTGCGGGTGGCCAGGAGGAGCTGGAGGGGTGGGGGAGGGTCAGAGTCCCCGTCACTGTCCCGGTCACTGTCACTGTCCCCGAGTGGCCGCAACACCCGGTTGTGCAGGAGGCTGAAGCGCCGCGCGTGCTGGCTGCGGGGACAGAGGGGACATGGCAGGGGACACTGCGCAGTCCAGAGGGGGGGACACTGGAGGGGACCAGTATAAGCCAGTACGTACCAGTATGGGCGGCGCTGGGCGGGGCTGAGGCTGCGCCAGATCCGGGCCCGCTCCCGCATGGCTGCCACCGGCTTCTGCCACCTGCGGGGGACACTGCCGCGGCCTGGGGGGACAGGGAGTGACACTGGGAGGGGGTGTGACGCCAGAGGGGTGGTGACACCTGGGGGAGGTGACACCAAGGGTGGGGGTGACACTGAGGGGACGGGCCAGTACCCACCTGTGGACTGAGACACACGTCATTGACGAAATCTGGGGGGCGACACAGACCCCGGTGACACTGCAGGGCAGGCTGCCGGTCCCCACCTCCGGGCCGAGATACACCTCTGGGAAGAGCTCTATGGGGGGGACACACCACGGTGACACTGGGGGACACACACCCAGACATTGTCACCCACCCCATACCTCCCCCCTCACCCACCTCTTATCACCTCCTCAGGGGGGCCCGGGGGGAGCGGGGACGCCAGCAGGGAGGGGCTGAGCCCCAAGAACCCGCCGCGGGGTGGGGAGCTGGGGGACACAGGGAGCCCCTCAGCCCCACCCAGTGCCTCCCAGTCCGGCCCAGTAGGGCACAGCCAGGGGCTCTTGGCCTCCCACAGCTTTTCCTCGTTGGCAACGGCAGTGGCGGCTGCAGCGGCGGCGGCAGCGGCTGAGGTTGGTGTGGGGAGAGATCGGGCCGTGGCGGGCAGGCGGTTTCCGTGCTCCGGGCCCCCCCGAGCAGCAGCCCGAGACCCTCCTGGACCCGGAAGTTCCCGGCAACGAATCAGGAGAGGAGGGGGCGTAGCCGGAGGCACCGTGGGAGATTTAAACGTGGTGAAACCATAACAAACAGCCAGTTGGCAACGGAAGCGGCAGCAATGGCGGCCGCGGTGGCAGCAGCGGCGGCGGCAGCGGCTGAGGTTGGTGTGGGGAGAGATCGGGCCGTGGCAGGCGGGCGGTTTCCGTGAGGTTTCCGTGCTCTGGGCCCCCCGAGCAGCAGCCCGAGACCCGCCTGGACCCGGAAGTTCCCGGCAATGAATCAGGAGAGGAGGGAGCGTAGCACTACCCCCTGTGATCGGGTGATAAAGAGCCTCTGGGAGGGCAGGGACTAGTCCTAGGGGAGAGGGGAGAGGGGGAGTCAGCAGTGACTGTGTGTGTCCCGGGGCGGAGGAGGGCACAGCCCCAGGGGCGTGGCAGTTTGCGCAGCAGTTCTCGCAGGCAGGGTGGCGAGCAGGGTAGGCAGGCAGGCAGGTATGGTTTCCACTCGGCGGGGCCCTAAGTCCCTTGCGGGTGCCAGAAAAGACATGGCAACCCAAACGCACCTGCCGCGGAAGCATGCGGAGGTGCAGGTGGCAGGCTGCGGGGAGTGCCAGAGCCTGGCCCTGGCACTCGAGGGTAACGGAGACCTCACCTGTGTGAGGTGCGAACAGGTCAACGACCTGATCTCCTTGGTGGCCCAACTCAAGGAGGAGGTGGAAAGGTTAAGGAGTGCAAGAGCATCCCAGGAAGAGGATGGCGGACAGTGCTGTTCCCTGCCTGTCCTGGGGAAAACGGACGGGCCTAATGCTCCCTGGGTAGTGGAGGATCCTCTTCCTCCTCCACAAGGAGCAGGAGGAGACCTAGGGGATGGGGGGGAATGGAGGCAGGTCCCTGCTCGGGGTGGCAGGCGAATCCCATCCCGACCTTCCTCCCCTCCCCACGTCCCCCTGCAGAATACGTATGAGGCGCTGGAGCCTGAGCGTCTTCCTGAGTGGCAGGAAGACACAAACTAGGTGAAAGATCCTCTACGGGGCTACGTGAACAGAAGCACCCGAGTAAGAGGGTTGCAACCAGCTCCAAAAAGGAGAAAAGTAATTGTTAGAGGCGACTCCCTGCTAAGGGCAACGGAGGGCCCCATATGCAGGCCAGACCCGACTCACAGGGAAGTCTGCTGCCTCCCAGGGGCACGGGTAAGGGATGTTGCCAGGAGGATTCCTCAACTGGTGAGGCCCTCTGACTACTACCCACTATTAGTATTCCAGGTGGGTAGGGATGAGATTGAAGAGAGAAGTGCCAGGGCAATCAAAAGGGACTTCAGGGCCCTGGGGCGTTTGCTAAAGGGGGTAGGTGCGCAGGTGCTATACTCTTCAATTCCTTTGGTATTTGGTGAAAATAGGAAAAAGACTATGAAAGTACAACAGATTAATATGTGGCTAAGAGACTGGTGCCGGAGGTGGGATTTTGGGTTTGTTGACCACGGGGCGGCTTTCATGGCACCGGGCCTGCTTATGCCGGATGGGGAACAGCTGAGTCAGAAGGGAAAAAGGGTTATGGCCCAGAAGCTGGCAGGGCTGGTTAAAAGGTCTTTAAACTAGGTTCGATGGGGGAGGGGGATAAGACCAGGGCAGCCACAAATGAACCTAGGGGTGACAGACCTGAGTCGGGGGCAAGGCCGCTAGCCCAGCTGAAGTGTGTTTACACCAATGCACGCAGTATGGACAACAAACAGGAAGAGCTAGAGGCCACTGTACAGCAGGAAGGTTATGATGTGGTTGCCATCACAGAAACGTGGTGGGATGACTCTCATGACTGGAGTGCAACTATGGATGGCTATGAGCTCTTTAAGAGGGACAGGCGAAGCAGGAGAGGCGGTGGGGTAGCGCTATATGTTAGGGAGTGCTTGGACTGTGTTGAAATTGAGGAAGATGGTGAGGATGACAAGGTTGAATGTTTATGGGTGAAGATCAGGGGGAAGGTCAGCAGGGTGGACATTACGGTGGGAGTCTGTTATAGACCACCCAACCAGGATGAGCAGGCGGACGAGGCGTTTTACAAGCGGCTGTCAGAAGCCGCCCGGTCGCCGGCCCTTGTACTCGTGGGCGACTTCAACTTGCCAGATGTCTGCTGGAAATACAACATGGCAGAGAGGAAGCAATCTAGGAGATTCCTCGAATGTGTGGAGGACAACTTCCTCATGCAAGTGGTAAATGAGCCTACTAGAGGAGGGGCCTTGCTTGACCTGTTGTTTGTGAACAGAGAAGGACTAGTGGGAGATGTGAGGGTCGGTGGCTGTCTTGGGAGTAGCGACCACGAAATGTTAGAGTTTTTGATAGTGGGGGAAGTAAGGAGGGGCAAGAGTAGAACTTCTGCCTTAGATTTCCGGCGGGCTGACTTTAGCCTGTTTAAGAGGCTGGTGGACCTAGTCCCTTGGCAATCGGTCCTGGAGGGCAAAGGAGTCCAGGAAGGCTGGACATGCTTCAAAAGGGAATTGTTAAATATTCAGGAGCAGGCTGTCCCAGTCTGTAGGAAGGCAAACCGTTGGGGAAAAAGAACAGCCTGGTTTAACAGGGAACTTAGACTAGAACTTAAGGAAAAAAAGAGAGCCTACTTGCTCTGGAAGAAGGGTCGGGTAACTTGGGAGGTCTATAGGGACGTGGCCAGGTCGTGTAGGGAGAAGATTAGAAGGGCCAAAGCTCAATTAGAGATTGATTTGGCTGCTACAGTCAAAGATAACATAAAAAGCTTTTACAAATACATCAACAGCAAAAGGAGAGTCAAGGAGAGGCTCCACCACTTGCTGAATGAGGAGGGTAGTGTAGTGTCAGAGGATGAGGAAAAGGCAGAGGTGCTCAATGCCTTCTTTGCCTCGGTCTTTAATGTCGGGACTGGTTGTCCTCAGGAAACTCGGCCCCCAGAGCCTGAAGATAGGGACGGGGGGCTGTGTGAACCCCCCGTAATCCAGGAGGAGATGGTTAGTGACCTGCTCTGCCAATTGGACACCCACAAGGCTATGGGCCCAGATGGGATTCACCCCAGAGTAATGAAGGAACTGGCAGATGAACTTGCCAAACCACTCTCTATTATCTACCGGCAGTCCTGGTTACCTGGAGAAGTTCCAGCTGACTGGAAATTAGCAAATGTAACGCCCATCTACAAGAAGGGCCGGAAGGATGATCCAGGGACCTATAGGCCTGTCAGCCTGACCTCGGTGCCAGGCAAGGTGATGGAACAGATCATCCTGAGTGCCATTACACGGCACGTGCAGGACAATCGGGGCATCGTGGCCAGCCAACATGGATTCATGAAAGGCAGGTCCTGCTTGACCAACCTGGTCTCATTCTATGACACAGTGACCCGCTTAGTAGATGAGGGCAGGGCTGTGGATGTAGTCTATCTAGACTTCAGTAAGGCATTCGACAGTGTCTCCCCCAGCATCCTCCTAGACAAACTGGCTGCCCGGGGCTTGGATGGGTGGACTCTTTGATGGGTTAAAAAGTGGCTGGCTGGCCGAGCCCAGAGAGTGGTGGTGAATGGGGCAAAGTCCAACTGGCGGCCGGTCACTAGCGGTGTTCCCCAGGGCTCAGTTCTGGGGCCGGTGCTATTCAATATCTCTATAGATGATTTAGAGGTAGGGATTGAGTGCACCCTCAGCAAATTTGCAGATGACCCCAAGCTGTGTGGGAGTGTGAATCTGCTGGAGGGTAGGAAGGCCCTACAGAGGGATTTGGACAGGTTAGATAGACGGGCCGAGACCAACGGCATGAGGTTCAACAAGAACAACTGCCAGGTCTTACACTTTGGCCACAACAACCCCATGCAGTGCTACAGGCTGGGGGAAGAGTGGTTAGAAATTGGCCTGGAGGAAAGAGCCCTGGGGGTGCTGATCGACAGCTGGCTGAACATGAGCCAGCAGTGTGCCCAGGTGGCCAAGAAGGCCAATGGCATCCTGGCCTCTATTAGGAATAGTGTAGCCAGCCGTTTTGGGGAAGTGATCATCCCTCTGTACTCGGCACTGGTGAGGCCGCACCTTGAATCCTGTGTCCAGTTCTGGGCCCCGCACTTCAAGAAAGATGTTGAGGTGTTGGAGCGAGTCCAGACGAAGGCGACCAAGCTGGTGAAGGGTCTGGAGGGTCTGACCTATGAGGAATTGCTGAGGGAGCTGGGGTTGTTTAGCCTGGAGAAGAGGAGGCTCAGAGGTGACCTTATTGCAGTCTACAACTACCTGAAGGGAGGCTGTAGTGAAGTGGGAGTCGGCCTCTTCTCCCAGGCAACCAGCGCTAGGACAAGAGGACACAGCCTCAAGCTTCGCCAGGGGAGGTTCAGGTTGGACATTAGGAAGAATTTCTTCTCAGCAAGGGTCATGACACATTGGAAAGGGCTGCCCAGGGCGGTGGTGGTCACCATCTCTGGAGGTGTTTAAGACAAGACTGGGCATGGCACTTAGTGCCATGGTCTAGTTGCCATGGTGGTGTCAGGGCAATGGTTGGACTCGATGATCCCAGAGGGCTCTTCCAACCTGATTGATTCTGGGATTCTGTGAAATTGAGTTCATGGGCTAAATCGTTGATTAGCACTGCGTTAGTTTTGCTAATAGTTTTTGTGATGATTTTTCTGATCTATTATTGCCTAAAGAAACAAATAACCAACCAGACTGCCTTTAATGGGGTGATTATCCAAGCCGTGACCAGACCACAACATCAAAGAGAAAGGATTTTAAGGTTCCCACCAGCAAAACTGAATGAAAATGGATGAAGGAACAGAGCGGACACTCAGCAAATTTGCGGATGACACCAAATTGGGAGGGGTGGCCAATACACCAGAAGGCTGTGCTGCCATTCAGCGAGACCTGGGCAGGCTGGAGAGCTGGGCGGAGAGGAACCTCATGAAGTTCAACAAAGGCAAGTGTAGAGTCTTGCACCTTGGGAGGAATAACCCCCTGCACCTGTACAGGTTGGGGGCTGATCTACTGGAGAGCAGCTGTGCAGAGAAGGACCTGGGTGGTCTGGTGGACAACAAGTTCCCCATGAGCCAGCAGTGTGCCCTTGTGGCCAGGAAGGCCAATGGCATCCTGGGGTGTATTAGAAGGGGTGTGGTCAGCAGGTCGAGAGAGGTTCTGCTCCCCCTCTACTCTGCCCTGGTGACACCGCATCTGGAATATTGTGTCCAGTTCTGGGCCCCTCAGTTCAAGAAGGACAGGGAACTGCTAGAGAGAGTCCAGCGCAGAGCCACGAAGATGATGAATGGGGTGGAACATCTCCCTTCTGAGGAGAGGCTGAGGGAGCTGGGTCTCTTTAGCTTGGAGAAGAGGAGACTGAGGGGTGACCTCATTAATGTTTAGAAATATGTAAAGGGCAAGTGTCATGAGGATGGAGCCAGGCTCTTCTCAGTGACATCCCTTGACAGGACAAGGGGCAATGGGTGCAAGCTGGAACACAGGAGGTTCCACATGAATATGAGAAAAAACTTCTTTACGGTGAGGGTAACTGAACACTGGAACAGGCTGCCCAGAGAGTTTGTGGAGTCTCCTTCTCTGGAGACATTCAAAACCCGCCTGGACGCGTTCCTGTGTGATATGGTCTAGGCAATCCTGCTCCGGCAGGGGGATTGGACTAGATGATCTTTCCAGGTCCCTTCCAATCCCTAACATTCTGTGGTTCTGTGATTCTGTGAAACTGACTGCTCAAGGCTCGGATGGATGTACGCTTCGCTGGGTAAAAAACTGGCTGGATGGTTGGGCCCAAAAAGTGGTGGTGAATGGAGTTAAATGCAGTTGGTGGCCGGTCACAATTGGTGTTCGCCAGGGCTCAGTGTTGGGGCCAGTTCTGTTTAATATCTTTATCAATGAACTGGACGAGGGGATCGAGTGCACTCTCAGTAAGTTTTCAGATGACACTAAGTTGGGCGGGAGTGTTGATCTGCTGCAGGGTAGGAAGGCTCTGCAAAAGGATCTAGACAGGCTGGATCAATGGGCCGAGGCCAACCATATGAGGTTCAACAAGGCCAATTGTCAGGTCCTGCAGTGGGGTCACAACAAGCCCATGCACTGCTGCAGGCTTGGGGAAGAGTGGCTAGAAAGGACCCTGGCGGAAAAGGACCTGGGGGTGTTGATCGATGGCTGGCTGAATATGAGCCAGCAGTGTGCCCAGGTGGCCAAGAAGGCCACCAGCATCCTGACTTGTATCAGAAATAGTGTGGGCAGCAGGACTAGGGCAGGGATCGTCCCCCTGTACTCGGCACTGCTGAGGCCGCACCTTGAATCCTGTGTTCAGTTTTGGGCCCCTCACTACAAGAAACACATCGAGGTGATGGAGCGAGTCCAGAGAAGAGCAACAAAGGTGGTGAAGGGTCTGGAGCACAAGTCTGATGAGGAGCGGTGTCCTGGTTTAAAGCTGGGCCAGCTATTAAGCCTGTGGCAGACGCTCTCTGTTAACACTGCCCCCCACCTGAAACGAAAGGGAAAGGGAAAAGGGAGAGAGACGTACGGGTTGGAAAGTTAAAACAGTTTTAATAAACTATAATAATGAAAAAGAGTATAATAATATTGGAATAATCAACTATATACAAATATATACAAAACCAAGATTGAGCTGCCCCGATGTCGGTCACATCACCACCGGCACTGCAGGGCAGGCTCCGGGAAGGCCCAGGCTGGGCCCAGCAACAGACGGGAACTGGATTCAGGGATGCACGGATCAGGATTGAGGGCAGCAGGAAAACGGACAGAGTCCTCTTAGGGCATTGGCCATAGCAGAAGGGCGAGAAAGGAGAAGAAAGGGCCGAAGGCTCAAGCAGGCGCCGAAGGCTCAAGCAGGCTCAAGCTGGCAGGCCGAGACCCTCATGATCCCCCCTGCTTTATACCGAGAATGACGTGTATGGGATGGAATACCTTCGTTGGCCAATTTTGGGTCACCTGCCCTGTCTGCTCTTCCCTGCCGGTGCTACCCCCCTGCGGCTCTTCACTCGTAAGCAGTGAGGAATTTAGCAGTGACCTTGGTTTCTCCAAGACTAAGTACAGCAAGAGCCTTTCTGCACAACATCCCTACCGGTGCCTCAGTGATAACGACACACTTCGAGCGTTATCAGGCCTAGAAGCAGACACTGTCTGCAAAACATGCAGTTGGTTTCAGAAAGTGCAGTTTCTTAGAAGAGACTTAGCTGAAAGTAAAAATCACTGAAAGGAAAATTGGCCTGGTTTAGGCCAAACCAGGACAAGCAGCTGAGGGCACTGGGGTTGTTTAGGTGGGAGAAAGGAGGCTGAGGGGAGACCTTGTTGCTCTCTACAACTGCCTGAAAGGAGGTTTTAGGGAGTTGGGTGTTAGTCTCTTCTCCTAGGTAACAAGCAATAGGACGAGAGGAAACGGCATCAAGTTGTGCGAGGAGAGGTTTAGGTTGGATATCAGGAACAATTTCATCACTGAAAGGGTTGTCAAGCATTGGAACAGGCTGCCCAGGGCAGCGGTGGAGTCGCCATCCCTGGAGGGATTTAAAAGGCGAGTAGATGTCGTGCTGAGTGATATAGATTATTGGTGGACTTGGTAGTGTTGGTTGGCATTGCCATGGATGGTATGGCCACGCCTGTGCACGCAAAGGTCACAATGGGGCCCTTTGTGACCTCACTTGGTGACACCCCCCGGCGCTGCACGTGTCAGCACGGCTGTGCCCCCAGCCCGCAGTGTCCGGCAGGACAGCGACGGGACAGGCCAGGAGCGAGGAGCTGGCGAGGAGCCCCTGAGCGCAGCCCACGTCTTTCCCCGCCGCCCCCGGCAGCCCCCCAGAGCCGAGGCATTTTGCCAAAGCTTCCCCCTTTCCTACTGCTACCCCTTAACTCCATCCAGCAGGATGGCAGAGAGAGAGGGCAGGAGCAAGGAGCTGCCAAGGAGACCCCAAGAGCAGCCCTATCTTCCATCCAGCGGGATGGAGAGGACACTCCCTAGACGCCCCAGGGTGGACTGGGAGAAGGACAGGGCTTCCCAGGAGAGCAGCTCTCCATCAAAGCCCTATGAGGTGACCATGGTGCAGCCACTGCAGATTGGTGAGTGAGGGGCCCCGTTGGTCTGGGCAGGGCTGGGGCCAGCGAGCGCACTCTGCTCGATGCCAGGGTCACGTTTCCCCGGTTCGCTGGCAGCGGGTGTCCCGTGGGTGGTGGGCGTGATGCTGCCTGAATGCCGGGGCTGCTCAGGGCTGGCAGCTGGCCCCAGCACAGCCTCTCCCAAGGAGGGAGGGAGCAAAGGGGACCCGGCTCCTGCTCCAGGGCACAGGCAGCGCAAGGCAGGTGGGCTGGCCGGAGGCAGTGATGCTGGGGGACGGGGACCTTTCCTGCCCGTCTGCGAGCGAGTTCCTCAGCCCGGTGCATGGGGGGCTTTCCCCTTTGCGCCATGCTCCAGCATCACAGCTCATCTGCCGGGCACCCTCCAGCCCTGACACGCACGAGAAGGCTGTACCAGGGCAGCGGGCACGGGGCTGGACGGAGGGCAGGGCTCCTTCCTCTGCTCTCCTGCCATCGGACCCTCTCTACAGCCCTCCCTGCTCTCCCCCTTTGGTAGATGCCAGCTGGTTGCCAGTGTACAGAGAGGAGCGAGAAGCCGTGGACTTCATCGTGGCCTTCGTCCACAGCCCAGAAAAGGTAACCGTGGCCATGTCGAGCGCGGCTGTGCCGGCCTCTGCTGCCTGCTGCCGGGCTGCTGGAGGTGTGCTGGCTGGAGAGAGCTGCTTCTCCTACACGGCACTGCACCCCCAGTGCTCCGATCCTGCTGGCCGTGTGTCCCCCCCTCTCACACTCCCTGTTTGTCTCTCTGTCCCCGGGCTGACAGGAGGAGGGCCAGAAGAGGATGTTTCTTGAGAACATCCGCATCTTGTGCAGAACCGCCAGGCACCATGACTTGTCAGAAGGCCTGGATGACTTCTGCAACATATATGAGCTGGCAGAAAATATCAAGGTGAGGGGACACCCAACAGCTCTGGGCAATGGGGCAAGGCCCCCCCGGACACCTGTAAGGACAGGGCTTGTGCAGGGTGAGGTTCTGGTGGCACTGGGTGCTGGCAGCTGCCAGGTCCCATCCCAGTTGTGCTCTGCAGGTGCTGCTGGAAGAGGAGCCCAAGCACCAACTGTGCACGGCATTGCAGGAGCAAGCCATGCTTGCCATCGCCGCCTTGAGGTACCTGCCCATCCCTCCTGGAGACCCCTGCCCCACAGCTCCACGTCCACCTGCATGAGGCCTCGGGGCACTGCTCCCAGCACCAGTGGCCAACTGGCCTCTCTCTCTCTTTGCAGCTCGGTGGAGAAGGCGCTGGAGGGTAAAAAGAACAGCCTCCTATATCTCTGCTTCACAAGTGTCTTGTGGCATCCTCCAAAAGAGGAAATGCAGAACAAGGACTCTGAGCTCTACTCTAAGGTAAATGCTGGCTGAGCTACAGGAGTCCCCCGTCCCTCTGGGCTGCTCCCTGGCCACCCCGTGCTGCCGTATCACCAGAGATCCAAGGCACGGCATGGGCTCGGCTTTGCTGTCCCACCCTCATCCCTCTCTCCACTTCCCATGAGCCTGGCCATGGCCAGGGCTACAGGCTGCTCTGCACGCAGCAGATTGTCCGGCCCTGGGTCTCTCCCAGACACCACGAGGCAGCGCGGGAGTCCTCCCCTGGCTCTGGGAGTTCAGATCAGTCTCTTGGGGGTGGGAGGGACAGCAGGAAACACTGCCACAACCCCTTGTCCACCTTGCAGACCCTGGATACCATGGACATCATGCTCCAGACGATGGTGCTCAGCTCTCCTGCCTCCAGAGTCAGCAAGGAGCTGCAGAACATCTTCCAGGTCTGCCATATTCACTGAGTGAGGCTGTTGCTCACCCTGGAACAAAGGGATTGTCCAGTCCTGAGTGGATGGTCCCCACCCCAATGCCATGCGGAGACAGCATACAGCAGGGAGGCTGCCCACCTCCCTTGGGGAACTAGGGGCTGCCCACCAGGCTCTTCTGGAGCACAGTGGCTACAGGGGGTGGCATCTGCCTTCCTGCCTGGCCACAGGGTTGGCCTGGGGGATTTCTCACAAACCCTTGGGGCAGGACCCCCCCCCCACTACAGGCTTTGCTCGAGATGAGAGGAAGCCTTGATGGCCTGTGCGAGTCCAGCCCAGGAGTTGCTGCTTCTGCAGGAGCAGGTGTCTGCTCCCGGGGCACACCAGCAGCTTCTCTCTTCCCAGATGCTGTTGATGTTCAGCAAGTTTGCGGGAGCAGATATGCGGGAGAGGATCGTGGGGAGGATTAGGATGCTGAGCTATTTGCTGGCCAACTATTCCGCACTGAAGGTGAGGACCGGGCACCCGCCAGCCAGACCATCTTCCATTCCCTGCAGACCAGAGCAGCCCGCAGCTCTCCCAGCACGGGGCTGCTGCCCAGCTCACTGCTTTGGGACACGGGGCCCGCAGGGCCCTGCAAAGCTCTAACCCAACTGCATCCAGCCGGGGCACACTCTTGGCTTCAGGGCTTTGGCCCCACCTCCTGCCCTCAACCCTTCTGTTGTTCTGCCTCCATTGCCCAGGTTGCTCTAAGTGTGGACAAATGTGCCTCCTACGGAGAGGTCCAGATTCCAATCCTCGGACAGCTGCTAGGACATCTCCTCCTCCTCGCATCGTTTGCAGAAGAAGAGACCAGACGGATGGCTTTGGATGCTCTTTGTTTCCTCTTTGTATTCAATCGTCGGCAAAAAGGTCAAAAAGGTAAGAGAAGCTGTGGTGGGCTGCAGCCCTCTGCACACCGACATCACCCCATACATCTGCTTGTCTTCCTGGGTGCTGCGACGGACCGTTCTCGTGCTTGCTGGAGGCACCATGTCAGCAGCACCGCTTCTCCTCTGCTCCTGACCCACACGCTCTCTCCCACACTGTTGATGGTCCGTGTAGCTGAGCTGCTCCTTCACACAGGAGGCAGCCGTGCTCCGCATCTTCCCCATGTCCCCGAACACCTTGTATCCCTGCCCCGCAGCACTCCAGCCACACCAGCCATCCCCCACGTCACCATTATTCCAACCATGGTTCAGTCGTGGGACTGCCTGCAGAGCTCCAGGTCCTTGGAGTTTCCCAGGCCAGGAGTGTTCGCATACCTGCGCTGGAGGCAGGCCACCCTTTAACTGACGCGGCTGTCCACCACCTCCTCCCCTGACTGTGGCTCAGAACCTCCCTCCTCAACCATTCCTAGTTCAAAGCTCTTTTCAGCATTTGCTAAGCTGGCTGGCAAAGCTGCTGTGTCTTACCGACCCTTGTGTGTTTGCCCCGCTCTTTAGGCGCGACGGTGCCGGAGGAGAATGCACAGCTCCAAGGGGATTGGGAAGCTGAGACCACCTCCTTGCGCTGTTTGCCCAGCACCAGAAACATTGTCGAGGTAATGAGCTCCCCCTTGCTGGGACTCTTGTCTGTGGCATCAGCAGGGGACTTGTGTGAGCAAAGGCATCCAGAATCCACGGGGCTGGCGTGGTCTCGCTGTCCCTGGTGAGAGGGTTCCTGCTCCCTCACCCTGGGGCCCCTCTCTTCTCATCCTCCCCCGTACAGTGATGTCAGCCTCTGCTGCCAGCTTTCCTGCGGGCACCGGCACTGCCGCATCTCTCGCCAGGGCTGCTCGCACTGCCCAGCTAAGCAGCACCATGAGGACACTCGCTGTGACATGTCTTCACTCCCTTCCTTCCTCCCACAGGCATTTGGAAAATACCTCCAGCCTTCGGAGAGGACAGACATTGTCCTCACAGTCCTTGACACCATGACAGTCTTAAACATCTATGAAAATCACGTGGCCAGCAGCATACTGGATGTGATCATGGGAGAGCTGGACTTCGGGCTGAAGGATGTAAGTGGCCTGTGGCTGGATTGCCCTGCCCTTCAACCATCCCAGGTCTTGTTCCTCCATCCCTCCTTCCCAAACCCGTGTGTCTCGGGCACCTGAAGCCACCTGAAGGCAGCAGAGAGGGATGGGAAGGGCAGCTGAGGAAATGGCTGCACTCCAGGGGCAGCACCATCTTCACCTGTGTCCCCTCCAGGTGGAAAAGATCATGAGCTACATCCGGAAAAACCTGGAACAACCCAACATGGCACAGTCCCAGCAGATCATGGAGTCACTGCTCCTCCAGATGGCTAGCAAGCGCCCTGAGGAGGTGGTCAGGACGCTGTTGAAGATCGTGCCACCAGGAGACAGGTACTGGCCCCAAAAGCCATGAGGGCTCGTTCCCTGTGGGGTGAGAGGCCCGAAGGCTCTCTGGCTGCCAGACCCAAGGAGTACTGAAGGACACCCCTGAGGAGCAGGGTCCTCCTTCCCACCACGCTTTCCAGCCAACATTGGCCAAGCCAGCCCACAGCCCTGCCACCACGCTCCTCCCAGCCCCACGGGGAGCACCACCTCAACCCTCTCCTGCTGCCCAGGGCATCCCGACCAAGGGGCAGGCTCTGCATCCTGCAGGGCTGTCCCAGGCCATGCTGCTGTGGCCGAGGCAGCCCTGCTGACAGAGCGCTCCGATTGCAGCACTGCCCTGGCCATGTGGGAGGTGATGTTCTCCACAGCCCAGACGCTGGAGAACGTTTTGAAGGAGCTGTTCATCCAACTCCAGCACCACGAGAACAGGCTCTTCTGCACCTACGCAGAGAACACCTGCATCCTTCGTTTGGCTGTGAGTTAGCAGAAGAATCCCCGGTGCCCTTGTCCTCAGCTGCCTGTAGGAACCAGGGTCTCCACAGTGTGGGGAGCCCCACCGGCTCTCCTGGTTGCTCACTGCTGGGTTTCTTTCAGCTGCTGACTGACAGGGATTTGGAAGAGGAGGGATTTGCTGCACAGAACCAAGCCTGGATATTCTTGACCGATTCAAGCCCAGAGGTGGTGTCACTGGCGCTCACAGGCATCACCACGCTGTCAGAGAGACCTGACATGGTGAGCAGGGTGTCGTCAAGGGGAGCCATGTTGGCAGCCGAGGGCTGGGGCAGAGGTTATGGCAGTGCCTTGGCCTTGGCTGGGAGTCAGGAGGAGGGGTGACTGCTCCAAACGCCCTCCCTGCCACGGTGGGGCCTGGAGGCTGCCTGGGGAGCTTTCCAGGCATGGAGCGCGTAACAAAATGGGAATTCTCTTTTTCATACAGGCAAGCAAAATGCTGGTCCTCCTGCCAGACTTGGTGATGGTCCTGCGAAGTGACAATGAACAGATCAAGCTCAAGGCCCTGATGGTCTTCCAAAACTTGCTGGGTCACCTGAAGAGGAAGGAGGCCAGCCCCATTGCTGTGCAGCTGGTGGTGGAGCTCCTGCCCCTCTTTGACAATGTAAGGCTGATGTGGGAGGCTGAGCCCTGCAGATGGGCACTGGGCAAGGACCAGCTGCCCTTCAGCCCAGCCCTGCGAGCAGCACTCAGAGCAGGCTCTGCTCCTCTCCTTTCTCCCCCGGGCTCTTGTGGGACGACTTCTGGGTTCTGCAGCCCAGCACAGCTTCTCCCTGACAGCTGCTCTCGGAGACCTGAGGGCTCCCCCAGCTGCACTGCAGGGCAGAACCACATGTTCTTCCCAGATACCATGGAGAGGGGCTGAGGCTGAGCCCCAGAGGCATTGCCCAGGACCAGCCTGGTCTCCTCCTCAGCCTGTCTGTGGGGAGCTCTGCTCACTGTGGGCAGAGAGCTACTGTTGCTCAGACTCTACTCTGCTTCTCCCTACCAGGAGCTCAGCCAGCTGAGACAGCTCTCCATCAGCTTCTTCGGAGACCTGATGAACACTGTGATGGGGAATGACAAGACCCAGATGAAGAAGAAGCTGAAAATGGGCCTGGTCCCGCTCTTGATTCACATGAGCGACAAAGACGAGAGAGTGGCCAAGGTACAGACTTCAAAGCTAAGCAGTGATGCAGGGAAGAGACCCCCAGACATTAGGGACAGGGCATGTCCCAGCTTCCTAAGGGCAGGATCACCCCATGGGCAAAGAGCCAAAGGAGGGGGACGCCAGGTCTCCTTCCTTTTCCCAGGCCGTGGTGCCACCTCCCACCTTCTGCTGTCCTGCAGGCCTCTGGGGAAGCCCTCCTTGCTGCAGCAAAGCTCCTCAAGTGGAAAGAACTCAAGCACCTGGTGGACACAGAGCAGCCATGGAGGACTGGAGAGTGCTTGGTGAGAACAAGCCCCAGGGCCTGGAGATCCCGGCCCATGAGGGGTCTGAGCACCCCTGGAACCCCTCTGCCTGTGTCTCTCTCTCTCAACCTCAGTCCCACAGGGCTCCTGGCTGGGAGATGAGAATGGCCTGGGGGGGAAGGGGCACGGGGGGTGCTGGGAGGAGGGAGTGCTCGGCTGGCTGTGGGGGGGACTGTGATATGCCCATACCCTTGTTCTCTCTCCAGCTGGCGCAGGGCATGGGCAGAGCTGAAGAATACCTGGAGCAGAGCCTGCCGTACCTGGAGAACGCTCAGGCCACCTTGCGACAGGCGGCCGTCAGGTTCATCGGTGAGCCACAGCCCCCGCGGTCCCTCCTTTGGTAGCCTGGCCCCAGTCCCTGATGCTGTTCTGGCAGCGAGGAGCAGCCCTGGGGCTGCCAGAGCCCCTTGGTGGCCACCGTGGCTACTGGCCTTCCCTGGGGTCAGCCCTGATGGGGGGGAAGAGGGCGTGCACCTGGGGGGCTGTGCTACGGGGAGCACGCTGGGGAGCAGGGGGGCTGACAACGCTCTGTGCCTAGGGCTTGCCGCGCTACATGTGGGGCTCCAAAAGCAGAAGAAGCTGTCTGAGATCATCAGCGGTGAGTCGCGGCAGTGCTGTGCTGGCCGGGGTTGGTGGGGCAGGGGACAGAGCGTGGGCAGGGTGCTGCCGTGCCTTGCCCTGCTGCAGGGAAACTCTTCAGGGCCAGGGGAACGTGGCAGGGGCATTTGGGGCATTCCTATGCAGCAGCTCTCTCCTGGCCAGGGAGAGGCGGTGGGGCTGGCATGGGCTGAGGGGATGCCTGGGGGTCTCTACACACATGGGGGATCATCTTGGCTCTCTTTGTTTCTGTCACAGCCCTTGAGCCCTTGTTGGAAGACAGCAGCCTCTTCGTCCGTTTCCTGGCCTCTCAGACCATCCACAACCTGAGCTCTCCACAGGTGCAGCCAAGATCACACTGGACCCTGCGAGCACTGTTCTCCTGGTGTTGCCCCTCTGTCAGGCAGAGGAGCAGCTCTCGTCAGAAAGAAATGGCTCTATTCTAATAAAGCTGGAAGAAGCAGCCCCAACGCGTGGTGTCCTTCAGCTGTGTAGCACCCTGAGTGTGTTGAGCAGACAGTGTCACTCCTGGCAACTCCCACTGCCTGCAGGACAGTCCCCACCTCAGCACACCCCGGCCCCAGGCTTGTTTGTATTTTCCCTTTCCCCAGAAGACGCCGCGTTTGTTCATCCCCGGGGAAGTCTTTTCTTTATGGAATCACAGAGCGGTTTGGGTTGGAAGGGACCTTAAAGACCATCTAGTTGCAACCCCCCTGCCACTGGCAGGGACACCTTCCACTAGACCAGGTTGTTCCAAGCCCCATCCGACCTGGCCTTGAACGCTGCCTGGGAGGGAGCATCCACAACTTCTCTGGGTAACCTGGGCCAGTGTCCACCACCCTCACGCCACAGCTGCCTGGTGGTGCTGTTCCTGGGGAGCGCTCCAGAAACAGGGCGGCTGCCTGTACCTGCAGGCAGGGGGTGGAGTGTGCGCAGTGGGAGCAAGCGAGGGTCTGTGTGGCTGTCGAATATGTTTGGGCTTTAAATGACCCCAGCCTGGTACGCCTGGTGCCTTTTTCCTTGCAGGTTGTACTTCGAGCTTAAATAGTAGTTGTTTAAAAGCAAAACCAACAAGGAAACCAACAAAAAAACAGATGGGCAATTTTTTTCCTCCCTGTTGGGCTTTTTTCCCCCAGTCCCGGCCACTCTGCAACGTGATGTTCATCAGCAATGTGAGGGCGCAGGATCGGGCCCAGGGCAGGGCTTGCGCAGGCAGCACATTTCTTGAGGCTCCTGCTGATGCAGCTCCTGGGCAGTGCTCCAGAAATGGGGGCAGCTGCCCAGAATTGCTATTTTTGGTTTCTGCCCATCGCTCTCTGTCTGGCTCCCTGCCCCAGTTTTTAATTCCTCCCTCTCTTTCTTGAGCCCATCATGATTTTTTCTTTCTCTTTCTTTCTCTCTTTGACTCCCTGTCTGCTTTTTCTAATTCCTCCCTGTCTGTCCTACAGCCTGTTGCTATTTTTCTCTTTCCCCACATCTCTCTCTCCCGCTCCCTGTCCTTCCCTTTTTTCCATCTCCATGTCCTGCTTCCTGGCCCTATTTTCCCCTCCCTCCTGCAGCCCGTCCCCTCTTCCCTGCCTGTCTCCCCTGCTCAGCTGGTCGGGCCTTCTCCCTTCTCTCTGGGCCTCCCTCCTGCTCCCCATCCCCTTCTGCTCTTCCTCGTCTCCACCCTGGAGGCCATTGCTGTTCTGCCCCTCTCCACCTCTCTGTCCCGACCCGCACCCTCTGTTTCTCCATCTCTCTCCACCGTCCCCACCCTTCTCCTCTCCCTGCCCTGCTCCTGTCCCCACCTCTCCCTTTCTCTCTCCCCTCCCTTTCCCCTCTCACATTCTCTGCCCTCGGGTCGGGGACAGTGTCTGCAGGGTCAGGCAGCAGGAAGGTGCCCCGGGCCATGCTGGGAGTTGCAGTGCTGGGGCACGGGGCTGCCAGGCCCCATGTTGTTCCTAGGCCATGCTGGGAGCTGTCAGCTCCCCACACTCAGCTCCCCACAGCCATGGTGTTCTCAGGAGGTGCAGTCCCTGCTCCAGCTGCGGCCTGGCTGAGGTGAGCCTGAGGCTGCCCGTGAGGCGAGTGAGGCCCTTGGGAGGGTGCGGGGGTGTCTCTTGGCTGATGGCTGCCCGGGGGTGGCGGGAGGAGCTCCAAAGCACCCGGTGCAATGGGCTCCTGGTCAGCTGGGGCCGGGGCCGGCCGGGGCAGCCCCGGCAGTGAGCCTTTGCGCAGGAGAAAATCCATTAATACAGCACCTCACTTGAATTGCTCTGCTTGGAAGCCAACTAAAAGTTTATCAGTGCCTCATCTCGCAAATGCATTCTGCTTCTCATTTGGTGGGCAGCCTGTCGGCTGGTCAAAAGACTGCGTAGAACATTTCAATTGCTCAAAGCAGCGATGCTCATACAAAGAGCTTACGTACTCCACTGCTAGCAATACTGTGCTGTTCACTCTGCAGGCTGGAAACATGATTCCTGAGTGGGCTGTGGCTTTAACAGGGGAAGGCAAAGCTGCTTCTCTGTGTCCGCCTCTTCCCTTATCCCCTCCCCTTCCTTTCCCTCTGGGAGGCTGTTTTTGTGGTACCTTCACCGGGGAAATGAGCTCCCACACCAAACTGAGGGAAAGAGGGGCAAGGTGAGAGGTGTTTCTGTCTTTCGTTTGCCGATTTGATACATGTGCCCTATTCAGAAAGCACAGCGTGTGTTGGGGTAGCGGTCCCTGCAGATTTGTGTTATTTAAGATACAGAACTATTAGAGAAAATGAGTGCAAGGTAAGGAGCATGATGCTGCATTTATTGCTAAATGTATGTTTTCATTTCATTCATTTCATTCAAAGCAGAACATAAGTGAAGATTGTACCTGCAAATAATTCAAATAGCTGCCTGTGTTTCCCAGAGTGAGCACACAAGCACTGGGGAGCAGTTTGCAGGATCAGAACTTCAGCCAGCTCTGGGTGATAAACGCTCAGGAGAGCAAAGAGAAACCCCACTTCTTTACATACAACTCTACTTGTCTTAATATTTCTTCTTGTTAGATTGTGTTGGCGGTCACACTCTAAGCTCATGATGAAACTGTTAAAAAATCAAGTTAACTAAGGATTATTTACTGTATTAAATGCTCTTACAAGCAGTGCTTCTTCTCTTTCTTTTTCTGCTTCTTCTTCCTCTGCTTGTGCTTCCTCTGCTTGTGCTTCCTCTGCTTCTTCATCTTCTGCTTCTTCATCTTCTGCTTCTTCATCTTCTGCTTCTTCATCTTCTGCTTCTTCATCTTCTGCTACTTCCTCTTTTCTTCTTTTTCTGCTTCTGCTGCTTCTTCTGCTGTTTCTGCTTCTCCTGCAGCTTCATCTTCCTCGTCGTCTTGCTCGTCGTCTTCCACGTCTTCCGCTGCTTCCGCTGCTTCCGCTGCTTCTGTTGCTTCTGCTGCTGCTTCTTCTTTTGCTGCTTCTGCTGCTGCTTCTTCTGCTGCTTCTTCTTATCCTCGTTGAGGAGCAATCCTCCTCCTCAACGAATGCTATCCCTTGAGTGACTTGCAACCACTGTCTGGGCTAAGTATAATTTTGTTTGTTTTGTATTAACATTGATATTGTTTTTCTTATTTTATTAAATCAGTTTAAATTTTAACCCATGAGTCTCCCTCCTTTTCCCAATTCCCTTTCTTGGTTGGGGAAGGGATACTAGGTGATAGAATAACTGATTATTTTTTAGCCCTGGGTGCGGGCTAAATGAAGGCAGTGATGCTAGAGCATCTTTGTGTATAGTTACGAATGATTGCTTCAGTTGTTTTAAAGCTACCCATCTCTGTAGTACATAAAACTTTTGGCAGTGCAATTGTAAATACACACAATGGTGTGTTAAGCACGTAAATCCAACTAAATCCTTCAAACAGCTTTGTAATGCCTCACACAGCTGTGGCCTTGGCACGAATAGCAAAATAAATGCCTGATAATTTCCATACAGCGTCATTACGTATGCATTCTGAAACCATGCAAGTGCTAACAAGTAATCAAGGTATTACAGGATATTGCTATTCACTAAGTCTTTAAGTCTACAAAGAAGTTTATAGTTCGGTTGCCATCACAAATATTTTGTTTTTACAAAGGAGTCTAGTACATAAAAGTGTCCTTCATATGTTGAGTAGTGCAGAGACCTCTGTTCTTTCTTTAGACTGATTCTTATTTATGATCTAGTTTTTGGGGCAGCTTTGAAAATGGTTCAAAAGGTGGTTTGTATGTTGGGTAAAATAGGTAGTCACTGCCATGAATCTCTAGCCTGGAAAGAACAGCCGTGGAAGCAAGGAGGGTTTCTTTTTTTCTTTTTGTTTTGTTATTGGAAGGAAAAGCAATCATTAACTGTCTATACGTGATACCCCCAAATGCAAAATGCGTAGTGCATTTGAGGTGGATTGCTCCCGTACTGCCCAGACCGAGGCAAGACTCCTCAGTGCTTTGCGCGCTGTTTTGAGCAGTGGAAGTCTTTGTGCAGATGTGGGTACTGGCGTTCTGTGCTGCAGCATGAAAAATAAGAAACACAAGGGTCAGGTTGTGAAGACTGTGTAAGGTTCAGTTCTCTGTGGCAGAGAATTGAAAAGAAATGGATTCTTTTGTGCTAACGTGAGACTGTCCTGTAGTTTTCAAACTTTGATTCTCTCAGCTTGGAATTTAAAAACTGTCTTGACTGTGCTGTTATGTTTGGATGAGAGGGAAGGTGTATCGTAGTCCCAGCTGCTCAGTTCCGTTAAGAAGAAGGGTCTTTGCCTTCTGAGTTGAGCTTTCTTGGTTTGACATGCAAGGTGCCTCAAGTAGTAGGATTTCAGATGGCAGTGAAGGAATAAAATCTCTGTATGGATTTAGAGACAAATGAAAAAGGATGTCGTGTGGTTGTTTTAGTCTATGAACTTTTTTTTAAGCAGGATTTTCTTTTTTTTGAGCAAAAGGCCCACTTCCCATGCGCCTACATAAACCCCATTTTGTCTGACAGAAGCATGCAGTATGGCTTGTGAAGTAATACTGGCTTTATGTATAAGCTGCACTATGCTGGGCTCTTTTGGGCTTGCAGTATTCTTTGGAAACCTGGCTCTCCACATCAAAGAGGCAAGCTGTGTAATCTGCTTTCCCCTAAAATGTAGAGCAAAATGACTGTCCTAAATACAGTCTGAACAAAAGTAGTTGAAGAATTTGTTGGCTCTTGTTAGAATCAGGATCGGCCAGAAATTAGCCCACGCTTACTAATGAGTTACTGTATTTTAATTGTCCTACACTATCTGAGAAGCAGGGAAGTGTCAGAGCACTTTCCCAGGGAATAAAACTGCACATCTGCTATTCTTTCAGAGGGTCCCCTATGTCAAATGCATCCTCCAGCACAATCTGGGTGTTGGTATTCTCCAAGGGACCCAAATGGATGCAGTTCAGTCCTGCTGACTGCATGGCAGCAGGAATGATGTCTCCAGCTGTGCTTCTGTGCACTGAGAAGCTTCCTCGGTTTCTTTGCTTGGCAGACCTGGTGTGTCTTCCATTCTCCTTTGCTTCCTTGTGATTCAGTGGGGATTACACACAGAGCAAGGATTTTTTAGGCTTGTGTTTCCCCAGATGCAGTCAAGATCCTAAACCTGTTTAGTACTTGGGTAACTGAAGAGCACTTCTGGCTTGCCGTCGTCGGGAGTGTGGACAGAGGAGGCATAAGAGGTTCATCTTTGCATGCCGATGGGAAAACCTATGGTTGGATTTCCCTGCTTACGCTTGAGAACAGTTTCACGTTCAAACCAGAGTTTGGGAGGTCAGCAGAACATGCTAGGAGGTGGTATGACAGGCTGAGTAAGAAAAGCTCAAGAACGAATTGCAGAATTGGTAAGCTGCTTTCTTCTTCAGTGGAGGTTTTTTAGTTGTGTTGCATTAGAGTTGTTAGTGGCGTTGGCGACTCAAGTAACTGCTGAGGTATTTCTTGTCAGTGAAGAGGTTCAGTAGTTGCTTAATTATGGAAAATACCTATACTGTATTTATATGCTTGTAATTCTAGAAATATGTGATATATCTAAACCCTTGGCATTTCTATTTAATGACAGGACAGATGCAGTGTAATTTTTAAAAGAATACTCTTAATGGTATCATGTAGTCTTCATTATCATTCAGGTGTGTGCGTGTACATGTAAGATGCACATGCATCTATGTGGCTCTTAAACTGGGGGACAGCCAGAGCTGAGATTGCCTCTCAACATGCAGTGTGACTGCTTCTGTCTATCTATGATTATAGAGACTTGGGTGGCCTTGTAAGTAGAGGTTTTAAATGCTACTACCATCTTAAAAATTGTTGATATAAAGGAAGGCAGCAGTGGCATAGTTTGCTCAGAACTTGGGAGAAGGTGAGGGAAATGATACTTAGAGTTCTGCTAATCCTGCGCAAATATATTCAACAGCCACTGATTTTCTGTCAAGTGTATATTAAATGGATGAGTAGGGACGTTTCAAGCTAGGTGTTTAACCTTCAAGTTGTCAGAACCCCAGATGTCAGGTAACAAAGAGAAGGGGCACCAGTGGGAGGATGGGAAGAGGCACAAGAGTGATATTTACAAAATTATCTTGGGGCTTCAGTCGCCATCTCTGTATGGCGCTGGTTATGTTCCGATTTTTATATTTTTTTTCCAACAGACTAGAGAGTTTTCATCTAATAGCAGAATTCAGTGTCGTACGTGATTGATTTCCAAGCAGTGGCTGGAGTTACTAAGCAGATAGGCAGGAGAAGTGACAGTCTTTACCAGCAGTAAGCAAAGGACTTGGGTTTCCACTTGGCTTTTGGGTCCTTTCATCGGTTATGCAAGACTGTGCTGTGAATAGGAGAATATTTTGTTGAATACCCGAGCAGAACCATCAGATGGGTCTGCTGCAGCTACTGTCGTTGCACTAGGCAAAGCCTGCTCCTCTCACTTTCTCACAGCGGGTTCATCAGCAGAAGGCCTGAAGCTGGCTGAGGAGCACTCCTTGCTTGCCTGCTCACCTCCCCGCTCATCTCCCTTACTTGCCCGTCAGGCCCTTTGCTTGCCTTACAGCAGCTCCGGCTGGCCTCTCTGTAGGTTACTGCCCAGAAACCTGGCGCTTGTTGTGCACTCCAAAACCTGGCTCCTCTACCAGTTTCACCTTACCGCTGCTCTGCACATTAGGACGGTGTTTAAGCCTCGCATCCGCCAGTGCGGAAGGTGAGCCAGGGGCTGTCCTTCGCCTTCGTTCTGCGTGATCTGTTTTAGAGCAGGTCACGGTAACCTGCGAGGGAAAGGGAGGCTACGGAGGTGGTATCCTTATGGTTTCCTTCTCTCGGACAACAAAAGGTTATCTTGCACGCGATGCTGGTTATGTGAGTAGCAACAACAAATACTGGAACACTTTTTTTACAGTAAAAGCATCACCTCCATGTCTTGAGCTTTTTCTTTATTGCTTGAGGAAAAAATACACCTTGGAAATACTTCTGGGGATGGATTATAAATTCTGTTGTTGGCGTTAGTTGTCTTACAAATGCTCACGACATGTTTAAAAAAAAATCCCTTTGAGAACTTGAGCTTACACTACATGTTCTGAATGCTACCTCACCTGTAATCTTGAAATGGCACCTGAGACAAGAAGGAATTCATTCTTGTGTCTTACGTCTCTTTTAGCAAAGGCAGAAGCAGGACTGGCTTCTTTCGGAGATGGAAGCTTGCCTGTGCTTTTGTTCCAGAGGAGAGTGGGATTCTGACTGCTTGATGATTGATGGAACGGTTTCCCAGTTAGGAGACCAAGCTGAGAAGTTGTGGTGGAGAGATGAAGGAGGAACTGGGAAATATCCACCTGCTAGTTTACATGCAAGTGTTATGTACACTGAAAACAACAACAACAACAAATCCCCCCAAACTCCACCCAAAATCCAATGACTTATGAAAGACAGGAGTTATTTTGATTACGCTTTCAGCATCTGCACGTAAATGTTCTTGCATGTTGTTCACCCAGGTGTTTAATTCATCCTTCAAACACAACGCAAGTGAAAACATTTAGTTGCGAATGAAGCCGTAGATAGAAGCATTGTTTTATTTCTTTGTACTGGGGATTTTTTATGATTTCTTTTGAATGTGTTGTTGCAAAGTCTTTCCTGAGATGAGAAAACAGGTTTACTAAGAAATGTTAAAGATAAAAAGCCCCTTTAGTTTTTCTCAAAATATCGACACAGTTTTAAATTTTTTAAAACACCCACATGTGTAGCAAATGGCTACTTACCAGAATGATGCACTAACACCTGCTGCTTCAGAGCAAAAGGATTTCTAACAGTGCTTTACCAGTACCTGATTTTTGCTGAAATCATCCATTTTCCAGCACAGCTAACAGGGCTTCCTTTGGTTCTGTTAAAAGTGCTGGCACACAGAATAGGAAAGAGAGAGAAGAGAAAAGTCATTGGGCAGAAACTTACTTTTCAAGCTGCTGAAATAGAATTGCTCTTTTGTTGTTTGTTGCCTGACCCGAGAAGGGAGCCTAGAGAGCAAGGGATTTCAAACCTGTTGTACCCCAGAGGGGTCTTGTTAGAATGTGTCCCTAAAAACAGATGTCAGAAAGAGAAAATGACACTCCCAAGGAGAGATCCACAGACTGTTTTGAATCCAGTTTACACATTCAGAGCTAAGTTGTGTTTTGAGGACACCATAATTTACATTGTTTTTTAGACTCTGGAAATGAGGGGGAAAAACTGTAGAATTTGTTTGCTTTAATAATTCAGCATGGGATGTTCAAATGGTTTGAATGTCCAACTGGTTGCTCCACTGACTAAAGAGGGAGCCTGAGTTTGTAAGGGAAGTATTTAAATACCTAGAATTAAACTTTTGGAATGCCTTACAGAAATCAAAGAGTATTTCTTTCTGGTTATTTATTCAGAATGCTATTTTGTTGTTAGGACCTGACTCTCTTTAGGTTAGAATAGCTTAAAATGGCAAGGCTAATCCATTAGTCTTTTCTCTTCCCTGCCACTTTCATATTCTTATTTCAATGTGTTTTTCTAAATGTAATGTGATCAATTTTTTGGTCTTACAAATTTATTAACCTTAATGAGATACTTGCTATCAGAAAATTTACTTGCTGCTAGATATCACGCATTGCTTTCCAAATAGAACAGAAACTTCAATCGACTCCTTCCCAGCTGCCTTTGCTATCCCTGCGGGTCTTCTTAAGCTTATTCAAGCTTTTTGGCTTCTAGATGACAAGGATTGTCAAGTCAGTATGTTACAGTTTAGTTAGACATACAGTGCAGAACAAAGCTATAATCTAGAAAACGAATTTAAGAAACTGCTGCTTAACTAATAACAGGTGCTAAAGCATTAGAAACTTCTTTTAGAATACTGCTACGAGATCTTCAGCAATAAATTATGATTTGAAATTTTGTTTTGATTACTTTGACAGGAAGTTGATTAAAACAAAGAAGAAATCAACTTTCATAATGCTTGATATTTGAATTTTCCAAGCCACCCCTTTAGGTTGTTTTCAGCAGACCAGTTGAGCACTTCCTCAAAAACAGTCTTTTAGGTACCTTCAACATTAAAACTATAATCATAGCGGCAAGATTTGAGGCGGAAAACTGCAAAAGGGACTTTTCAACCTAATTCCTGTCCTTTCTGATGCTGAAGGTTGTCACGATGTTAATATAATCTGTTTGTCCGGAAGAATAACTTATTATTTAGTCACGTATTCAGAAAAAGTGGTGTTTGTATACAGAGATTTGATTGACCTAGAAAAGTGTGACTTACTCCTTTTAAAAGACTCTCTTTGCTCTGTATGGCTAACTCACTGAGTTCTTTTCCTGCAAATACTTAAGAATTGTTACATGTCCTCTATCAAGTATTTCATTAGCTACTCATAGAAGTTTATTTAACAAAGTTAAATAAGTTAAGTAAGGCTGAATATTTGTTAAATTAAGAAACTTTTGAATATTTTTGTTGCATGTGTGTATGTGTATATCATAATAAAGGTGTTCTGTGACTTCTCCAGAATTCACTGGCCCTGCTCTTTCATCCAGCTACAATGGAAACTGTGTCATGGCAACATACGAGAATTATTCAATCCCTCATGTGCCAAGGAGAGCATAGGCGAGCCCTCGGATATACACACACGTGATGAGGCCATCAATATCAGGCAGCAGTGAAGTGCAGCTTTTCCTCACTGTGTTGTCCAATAGGTAAAGAACCATATCCCACCATTTTGGCATTCAAATATTGTGCAAGATGGAGAACAAACAATAGAAATCAGGATCCCCTAAGTTTCCTTTCAACTTTGAATGCAATAATTTTGGGGCATCTTTTTGGTTATACTATTAATATTCCTTTACCTCTCAAAACAATGAATTGCAGGTGCATGGTGGAGGCTTGGGGTCTCTTGCAGCAACATACCACTAAGTTAAACGTAGAAGAGCTGTTAAAAGACATGTATGAAATCCGTCAGGAGACGGGACTAGTGGAAGACTTCCTGAAGTTACCTTTCACAGACACTTAACAAGTAAGCGTGGACAAGAAAAAGTCTTCATCGTCCCTTTGAAAAGAAGCAGAATCCTAAGAGATTTTTGAAATGTGTCATTTCTCTGAGGAGTGTTTGGCGAAGTTTTTACAGGCCACCGCTGGTGTTCAGAATCGTGAATTTTTTTAGTCTACCGTCTGCAGCGTGCCAGCTATGTCCCAGCACTACAGCTGAAGCAGGCCATGAGGGTTAATCTTATGGTAAGCATAAAAGTTCTGTTGAGTGTGCAAGTTTCTCTTAGGGAATAACATTTTTTGATAGTACTCAATAAAAATCCTGCTTTGCTTTTTATACCATTCTTTGAAATACTAGGAATAAGTTTCTACACCTTAAGTTAGAGCTGAACCTAGAAGGTGAACAAAATATTCAGCTACTCTGTGAAGTTAGAAATGAAGTGTTTCAAACCATTGTTGACTCCAGTTACAATAGTGTGTCTGTGTGTGAGGAATAAATCTCTATCTTTTCTATCAGCCGATCTTATCATTCAGTTATTCACCTATGCTTGTTCCGCATGATTTAGATCATTGAAAGTTGTTTGTGTCACTCCTTTCTGTGGAGTGAAGAGGCTGTTGTATGTCATCGCTTGTATCTTGCACACAACTTCCTTTTTCTAGCTGAGAGCAGTCTGGATGCCGATCCACAGAAATGGAGCATGTGATTGCGTACACGGAATACTCTGCTCTCTCTCCCTTAAACGCATCAACTTTTATCTGCAGTAGAGAGTACATTGCATGTTTCTGAGTTTGCATTCGGTGGTGATCTGAAAGGAAAAGCAGCATTTCACTGTCCTCAGTTTCATCTAGCTCCGTTTGAAGTTAGTCTGTTTGGTAAGTACTTATGCATTAACAGACATTTTTTAACTTTAGGTTACTGAAGATAGTGCGGCTGAGGCACAGACCTCAGAAAAAGCACCTGAAGCATCACTCTGTAGCGAACTACATCCATCAGGCAATCTCCACTACAGCTATGATACTCTAGCTGGAAGAAGTGCTAGGAAGGGGGCACAAAACCTCTTGGCAGACACAGAATCTCTCTCTACTCACGAAGACATACATTCGTGTGGGAAAGTGGAAATCCTCGCTGCTCCTAGGAGAAGAACGAGAAGAGTTGCACATGCTAAAACAGAAGAAAGGGATAGTCATGAGCAAACACCTGCCCAGACACATGAGGAAAGAACCACACCCAGGAAGGGCAGCGCGTCAGAGCAAAAAGAGAAGACTAATACTGGAGGCCTTCCCCCAAGGACGTCATGGCAGTCCTTTGCTGCCTGAAGACATAAACTGAAGACATAAAACTATCCGGATGTGATGAAACATCAGGAATTTAAAAGGTCGTGTTATAAGAACATGCCCAGTCTGCAAATATGTCCGCAGATAACTGAGCAATTTAAAAAAACAAACTACAGGTAGAAGCCAATCCATAGTTTCTCGTGAGTTGTTAGGCGGTGCTTGGAATCAGTCTAGGCCAATCTGAAAAGACGATGAAATAATAGAATTTCAAGAAGTAAGATCATATTTGTTTCTGATTTGGGTTGTACTTCTGTCGTCTGTGCAAAACTTCCAGGTTTCCATTCGAGGAATGCTTTTTTCACCACAGGAGTCAAGATAATGAGTCTCCTTGATATGCCTGGAGATAAATGTACTGTGGTGCCTTTGGAAATAAAGCTGTTCCTAAACCAAAATGCATTTTCCAAAGCACTGTGCTATGTGGATTTAGCCCCGTTAGATGCACCATCGCATGAACTCGTGGAAGTTCATGCAGACACAAAATCCAGGGTATCTCTGTCGTACCTTGACACACCATTGTTTATTGCCAGCTCCATGACAGCGAGCAGATGAGAGCGTGTTGGCTTTCCTCACCCTGGGCTGCAGGGCCAGCCTTGCCAGCCCACTTTTTTGGCACTTGCACACAGTCCACCACTGCTGCTCACGCAGTGAGGATGGCCAAAGGCAGAGATATCCTAAACCACTGCCTGCTTGCAGGTTGAATCTGTATTTAAGATCCTCTATGCCCCAAATATGACAAGTGGTCTTTGAAAGTACCTCCCTGGTGTCCACAAATACCCCACGGTCACTGTTCATCTGTGGTAGCTGCTGCTTGCCCGTTAGCGCTGTGCACAGCTCCTGGGCTGGGTGTCACAAGCAGCCCTCCAGCGAGCAAGCTCGTACAGCGCAGCACAAGCGTGGGGCAGCCTGTGGCACCTCCCCGACCCCTCATCAGGGAATGCCGCAGTGGGGCAGCTGCAAAGACATGACCCCAGAGGGACACGTGGGCTCCAACCCTGCTGTCCTTGCTGTGTGTGCCCCGGCCACGCAGAGGGGTGCTGAGTGACTGTGGTGCTGCTGCTGCTGACACCGGGCCAAACCATGTGAGAGCAGCCGTGCCAGGGAGACGACTGCTCAAGGCTCTGCTCTGGAAAATGGGCCTTGCTCCTATCGTCGCTCCCCCAGCTTTTCACCTTGGAAAAGAACCCTTCCCTCCATTCAGGATTCCTTGCTGTGTGGCTGATAAAATGACTGAAATGAATAAAGCCTGAGATGTGCAGAAGCACAAATATACTGAAGCATGTACATAAGCATGGACATAGTGACGTTTCTAATCTTGTAGCCTCCCCCCTCCCCCCCACCTTTATATTTGCTTTTGATAGTTATGCTTATACTGTCCACATCTTTTCACTTTATTTTTCCCTTTGTGCTCTGGATTGGTTCCTACAGGACAGAAAGTGCTGCATACCCCACACAGGGACTCGGTCCTGACAAAACTCCTGCAGTCTGCTGCGGGGCAAACAGCAGGACCACCATGGCAAATTGATTCTGGAATTTAGAATCCACTCTCCCTCTTGAACTAGGACTGCGTGGCTCTAACATTTGTGAAAGTGGGTGTAGTTTAAAAGTTAAGATTGCTTCCTATGCAACGGAAACGCTCTTCTGCATTACATTTAATGCACAATTTAAAAATCCCATTTTAAAATTCATCTAGAATTCTGAAACTCTGCTAGTTTTAATAAGTTGTGTCATACGTATGCTATAAACAAGTTCCTGAAAAAAGTTCCTACTTTCTTTTAGGGCCTGCTTTAATCCACCATTTTGAGTCTGACAGCATTGCAAAAGCATCCCTCTGAGCACTCTCTAGAGAAATATTTTCACCCAGATAAAGTACAGAAGCTCGCCAGAACAGAAGTCATCAGAAGGCAAGGCCATATGGGAAACAACAAAGAAAAGCCTTTATTAAGCTTAGATGCCTTGCTAACCAGCGGGGGGAAGGATTTGCAGAGTAAGAGATGAAAATGGCTACTAACATGCCAGACTGTCTCTACCAGAACACAGGGGAACTCCCAAGAACACATTTGCTCCCTACCACTTAAAAATACACTTTCTCATTCTGTGATTTTTTTAACTCTCTTCTAATCAACACCACTTGCACACTTTGCAACAAACAAATCATCTCTGTAGCTGGCACTGAAAGCACTGCCTCAAAACATCCCCATTAATAGACCAGACTACTCTTTCTGCATTTTCAGCTTCCACCACAATAGCTATCAATGATCTCATCTACATCTGGTCTATCATCGTTTCTTGAAGGAGCTAGTTCAGTCGGCCCAACAGTTGATGGAACTTTCCTTTGCATTATTGTCATACAGCGCTGTGCTCCACAAGAGCACCTATATTGCTTTGAAAGGAAGAGTCAAGAAAATCTGACATACTTTCACTCATTAATCTGATTATAAAGACCACCCGATGCCTTAACGCCTCATTGGCACTTCTTGCCTTTTCAGCGTGAGACTGGGAAAGTAAAAGCAATGCTGGAGGCAATGTGGGAATGACCCAAACTGAGCCTGCGCGAAGCACCTGGCCCAGGGACACTAACCGAGCTGGCAGCACACCTCCGGAAGGTCCCAAACCTGCTGGTGACAGAGTCAGAGCAGCTGACTCCCAGACAGGCAGTGCGTCAGCTCCACGGTAACATCACGGGTTTTGAATGGGTACGTGACTTACCCTCAGCTCAGCCAGGGAAACGGGGAACTGCAGTTCCTTTCTGAAAGCTCTACAGAATCCTGCTGCCTGGCAGCCCAAGAATTAATTGCACTCTGAGGTGTAACCAAAGCAATCCCCCATCCTAGCACTGCAACACAGAATGGCACGGTGAAGGGCAAGGTGTAAAAGTTGCTTAGATGTCTTCTCTGAAATGCTAAGTTTGCACAGTGTTGAAGACATCCCAGGAGACAGACAGACATCGGCTGTGAGGCCAAATGATCAGAGTTAGCAGGAATTTTATTTTGATGACATCACATGGTGGCATTACTAAAATTGTTCAGTGCAGGCTGCAACACTGCACTCAAGCAACTTCTGAGTTGAAGAGACAGTCTTACAAGAACACTATTCTTCCTTAAAACTATTCATCTAAGACGAGTTCAGAGTCCCAGTTGTAGTTTCAGATTTGTATTTTACCCGATAAGCACAATAGCACCTTCTCCAAGTGTTTTGAGTGAGAATGTTAGAGGGCAGGAAAGAGCACTCAAGAAACACGAGTTCTGCCATTTCCAGTCCTTCCACAATATTGCGAGAACATCTATTATAAAATACAGGTTAAGAAATTCAGATCAAACTAAAAGGAGGCAAGTTTAAATGCGTCATTCTTGAGTATAAGCTTTTTGAAGGGAATTCTGCCTTTATACAACATGCCTCTATGGGAAGCTTGGGAGAGGACAACCTCCCCCCACCCCCGCTTTCTCAAATATGTCCCAACCATCCATTTTGCCTTCCCAGCATCTTCAAAAGATTCCATGATACCATTCTTTTTCAACTGATATTTAAAATCCTGTTTAGTTTCGCTTGTCTTAGCATTGCTTCTATTACTAGGTTTCCATTGTGAAAAGTAACACTTACTGAACTGTAAAATCTTAGAATACTTGGAAAAATCTGAACAAGGAGACTATCTCCACAATTTAAATGTCTGTAGAAAAACAGCGAGCTTTAGGTCCAACCACTTTAAATGCTAGTGCTGAAGTTACAGATACCGCAACGAACATATTATTCTGTTTAAGATTTAATACATGAATGAGAAGAGGAAAAAAAACACTAGTACGCATTTTAAAGAAAATCCTGTTGTATGAGTGTCACAGAACTACAAAAAAAAAAAAAAAGAAATGCAATGTTGAAGGAATGAAAACACTTTACAAGTCTTTTTAGTTCTGAAAAGTCACAGATATCCTGGCTGTGTCCCCTCCCAGCTTCCTGTCCACCCCCAGCCAGCTCACTGCGACAAGTGAGGAACAGAGAAGACCTTGGTGCTGTGCAAGCACTGCTCAGCAATAGCTAAACATCGGGGTGCTGTCAACACTCAAAAAGGTACTGTGAAGGCTGCAACGAGAAAAAAATATTTGCATCCCAACCAGGCCCAGTACAGAAACCCTTCTGTGCTCTCTCATGATTCTTATTCCTATGAGAAGCACATGGAAAATAGGGCATTGGACTTCTCAGGGAGGAACCTGGAAATGCTCCCGATCTGCAGCTGCCATTATTTGAGCCCAACAGCACAAGAATATAGGCTGCTCGATGAATCGCAAAAATCACATCAGTTTTTCCCTCATTGCATGTTTCTGCCGTGCAGACATCATGAAGCTCTGGCCCTGCAAGCTGGATGGCCCCAGCTCCCGATCAGCCGTATGATGCAACAGCACATATGACAGGCACCAGGAGCCTCTTCTTCTCTTTCTCTCCTCTCTCTTCTCTTCTCTTCTCTTCTCTTCTCTTCTCTTCTCTTCTCTTCTCTTCTCTTCTCTTCTCTTCTCTTCTCTTCTCCTCTCCTCTCCTCTCCTCTCCTCTCTCTTCTCTTCTCTTCTCTTCTCTTCTCTTCTCTTCTCTTCTCTTCTCTTCTCCTCTCCTCTCCTCTCCTCTCCTCTCCTCTCCTCTCCTCTCCTTTCCTCTCCTCTCTCTTCTCTTCTCTTCTCTTCTCCTCTCCTCTCCTCTCCTCTCCTCTCCTCTCCTCTCCTCTCCTCTCCTCTCTCTTCTCTTCTCTTCTCTTCTCTTCTCTTCTCTTCTCTTCTCCTCTCCTCTCCTCTCCTCTCTCTTCTCTTCTCTTCTCTTCTCTTCTCTTCTCTTCTCTTCTCTTCTCTTCTCTTCTCTTCTCTTCTCTTCTCTTCTCTCCTCTCCTCTCCTCACTCCTCTTCTCTCCTCTCTCTCTTCTCTTCTCCTCTCCTCTCCTCTCCTCCTTCATGCCAACGCACATTCATCAAATTGTTAGGCCAAATGGCCTCACTGAAGACAAGTCTTCTTGAGAATGTGGCACCACAGTCACCTTTTTTTCTTTTCCCTTCTCCCCTTCCAGGTGATGCTGACCAAGCCCCAGGCACCTGCTCACTCTTTTGGACTCTGCCATTCCATCTACACAACTACTTTAATACCTATGTGATGAGTCTAATAAAGCAACATACCCCAAAGATCTTGTCTGTTCCGCTTCAGCTGTGGGGAGAGCGGGTGTGCGTGAGCGAGGACGATTGGCTCTCTCCATTTCATGTCTATGCCTCAGCCAAAACATTGCGAGATTAGGATGAGGGGAGAGCACCGAGATCAACATCATAAGCAAGGCAGAGAGCTCTGACAGCACCCTTTCACCTGACTAGAGCTAAACACGGCCCTGTGAAAGCACTCCAGCCCTTCCCTACATGCTCTCACCCCACGGCTGAGCATCCCGCAGGCACAGGCTTGCCCCCAAGGACACAGCCCACCTCCACACTCCCCTTGTCAGTGCACATGGGTGGCTTCTCTCCAGGCTGCAGCTGGAAACACAACTGCTCTACATGACCTCTTGCTATGGGCTGAGCCTCAATACCACAGGCGAGTCCCCAAAACACCAACAGTTAAGCAGAAAGAAACATTAATTCCAGTCTGAAAAGGTTCTAATCATAGCATTGTGCAACAGCCCACTTTGGAAGGGACCTCCGAAGGTCATCTCGTCCAGCCTTGCATGGGAAAGCTAGCCTGGAGATTACCTAGCAGCTGGCTAACTGCAACTTGAAAGCCTCCAGTGAGGAGGACTCTTCATGGCCCTGGGGAGGCTGTTCCTCCCCTCTTGATAACTAGTAACACCAAAAGGATTTTCCCCTGATTTTTAAGGACCGCTCTGTCAGGGAAGCTTGCAGAGATGTTCCTTTCATAGCAGTATGCCCTACTGCTGTCTGTAGGGCAGATCTGTGGTCCGCACATTGAAGCCTTTGCTCCAGCCACAGCCGCTCGGCATGACCTCTTGCCGTGGGCTAAGAAGCGCAACCAAGTCCCCAAAACACTGACAGTTAAGGAGAAAGAATCCAACAGACATGACGATGGTTGTGTCCTCCAGGTCACCTTATAAAAGCTAGCTATCCACTAAAGGAATTGAAAATATTGAAGGATGGAGATGGTATAGCCCCTCTGGGCAACCTGCTCCAATGCTGGACTGCCCCAACAGGGAAGAGGTTTTTCCTTCTCTCTAGTCTGAATCTTTCATATTTCAACATCGTCTAGACTATCGTCCGTTTTCCTCCTGCCAAGTACCACAGTGATGAATTTGGATCCATTTTCCGCAAAACTTCTCCCTAAGGACTGGCAGGCTGCTCTGAGCTCCCAAAGCCCTCCCATTCTAGAGAATGAAAATGCCCTGTCCTGCAGCTTCTCCTTGCAGGGAAGTGCTCCAGGCCCCGAGCATCTTCGTGGCCCTCTGCTGATCTTGCTCCCAGTTAGTAGCATCTTTCTTGTACTGGGAGCCCAAAACTTGACCCTGTATTGTGCACGTGGTCTAATAAGTGATGAGTAGGGGGAGATAACCACTTCCCTCCATCTTTGGGCAGGCTCGTGTTCATACAGCCCAGGACACTTCTTTGCTACCAGGGCACACTGCTGGAAGGTGTTTTGCCTTCTGTCCCTCCAGAACATCAGAGTATGGGCCACAAAACTGCACGCTGCTCAGATGATCCCCACTCCATAGCACTGGAGGGGCCTGGTCTAGTCCACGTGCAGGACCCGCTGCTAGTTCTTGTCAAATTTCAGGAGCTTTGTGGCAAGGCATCCCTCCCACTCACCAGGCTTTCACTGAATGGAATCCCTAAGGCACAGGAATGGTCCTCCCAATTTGGTGACATCAACAGACACGATGATGGTTGCGTCCTCCAGGTAATCTTATAAAAGCGCACCTTGTAAATTGCACAGGGCCCAGGAAAGAGTCCTGTGCTGCCCCACTTGTCAATGACCTGCGGTAGGGTGCAACATTATAATCAACGGAGACAGAGCAAATAGAGCAGATGGAGAAGATAAAAATCACAGACGGACTGGTGGACGTCAGCGGGGCCACATAAGTCCATTTCTGGCAGCAAGGAGGTGGTAGCCACCATGGCCAGGAACCCACTGATCCATGGCCCAGCTTCCAGCTGCAGGCAGGATCTGGCCCTCCTCAGGGCTGCATAGTGCAGCAGCATGCAGACAGGCACGTAGTGATCAGAGGACATCACCATCAGGAGTCAGCACTCTGCTTCTGTGAGAGAAGTAAAACAGGAGAATTGCCAGATGCAGCAGCAGCTAAAAATGGCTCTGTCCTGTGTCAGGAAGTTGGACAGTAGCCTATGAAGAATGGTAACCTGCAGCAGGTGTCCAGGAGGACAAGTGTCCCGGGAAGAGGTATGCGGTGGTTGGAAGGTGCTAGGCAACTACCACCAGCACAATAGTGGAGAGGTTTGTGGTGAGGGTCAGGCTGTTGATCATCAGGAAGAGCAGGAAGAGAAGAACGTGCAGCCCAAGGTGACTGCTGCATCCCAGGAGCACAGCTGGAGCACATCCAGGATGAGCAAAGCATCCTGCACACTGTGGGCATGTTTCACAAGCATGTGCAGTACTCGCTCGCTCCATAAGCCTGCATGGCAGCCTTGCAATGAAAGCAATACAGGAAGCAGGAGCCAGGTGGGAAGCTGGAGCTACATTATCTGATGCTGTGACCACAGCCCTGAGGAGTACAGCAAGGACTGAGAGTTGGTCCTTACACCAATCACTGCTGTACAGTATAGGACCTGCAGCAGGTGACTTTGGGGCCCGGATGGTGTCACCTGTTGTCCTGAGACACATGGCAACACTCTGCTTATGTCCTAAAGAGGAGCCCAAGCACCCCTCGGCGCTCTGTAGATATGCAGAGGAGTGAGAGTGACAGCAATGAACAGGCCTGAAGCATGTCTTCAAACCTTGGTGGTGTTCATTTCCAAAGAGAGGCAGGGCGTGAGGAAGAGACAGTTGTGTGTGCAAGTGTGCCAGGGAGCACTGCCTCTGCTTAGGAGAGTGACCTGATCCTCCAGTGCCAGGCAGACTTTGCTCCCCCAGTCCCTGCCTTGAGGTCCATCCACTCGAGAGGTGTGGGAAGAGAGGCTGCCAGCGAAGACTGAGGCAAAAATGTTGTTGAGTACCTCAGCCTTCTCCTTGTTCGTTGCTACCAGTTTGCCAGTCAGGTTCATCAGGGGGGTATGCCTTCTTTGACCTTCCTTTTCTGGCTGACATAGCCATAGAAGCCCTTCTTGTTATTCTTTGCAACCCTCGACAAGTTCGCGTCCAACCGTGCCTTGGTCTTCCTGACCTCAACCCTACACAATCGGTCAGCATCCCTATACTCGTCCCAGGATACCTGTCCCTGCTTCCACTGCCTCTGCATTTCCTTCTCATCCTTTAGTTTGGACAGCAGGTCTTGACTCAGCCATGCCCAGTCTCCTGCTTTCCTTTCTTATTTCTTACAAATGGGCAGCAAGAGCTCTCACTCTCTAAGGAAAGCATCTTTAAAGATCTACCAGCTCTGTTCTGCTCCCTTGTCCCTGAGGGCAGTTTCCCAGGGGGTCCTATTGACTACCCCCCTGAACAGGTGCAAGTTTGCCTTCCTAAAATTCAGGGTCCTGACTTTACTCTTCGCCTCTCGCATATCCCTCGAGACTGCGAACTCCACCAGTGCATGAGCACTGCAGCCCAGCCTGCCTCCGATCTTGACGTCTCTGATTAGCTCCCTTGCGTTGGTGACCATCAGGTCCAGTAACGCATCCCCTCTGGTAGGGCTGGCTATTACGTGGCTTGAGAAGTGATCCCTGATGCACTCCAGGAGTCTCCTGGATTGCCTACAGCTCACCGTGCTACTTTTCCAGCAGATGTTGCGGTGGTTGAAGTCCCCCAGCACTATGAGAGCCTGCAGTGCGGCAGGCCAAAAGAATGGGTGGACTCTGCGATCGGGGATGCAAGGGCCCAAAGCCCAAAGGCCTAAGGCTCCTTTATTGTTATTCTAATACCCTAGTTAACTGCTACAATGCAGGAGCCGGACTGTGCAGTTCACGATGACATCAGCATTCACACGCTAAGCACCCATCACCCATTCCGGGAAGAGCCACACTGAAGGTCTGTGTTCAGAACTGACCTTCAACACATGTTTCCTTCTTTCATGCCTCAAAGGGCCCTGTGAACTCATCTCGGCTCCTTTATCTTAAAAGCAAGCAAGAACTATTGCCAACGCAGCGTTCCCAAGCGAACCCTCTGCTCCCCAGGTAAAGCACAGCTGTTTGCAGGCTGACGGTCTTCCACATTTTTGCACTGGCCATATGGGACTGTTGAAGGGGGAGTGCGTTTTGATGATCACTCCTTGGTTCTCCAGTTGACGGATCAGCTCGTGGATGGGGATCAGTGAGTCTCTATTAGTGCGATATTGCCGCCGATGGACCGTTGTAGTGGCAATAGGCACCCTTTTCTTCCGTCTCCATGGCCACTACACCAAATGCCCACCGGTACCCCTCCTCGGGTCCTTGAAATACCCTCTCCTCAGGTAATCTACACCAAGAATGCATGGGGCATCTGGGCCAGTCACAATAGGGTGCATCTACCACTCAGGCCCAGTCAGACTCACTTCAGTCAGCTCTTGGGAGCCCCCCGTCACGCCAGAGATAGAAATCGATTCTGTCCCTTTACACTTTGACGGTGTCATGGTGCATTGTGCACCAGTGTCCACTAAAGCCCTGTACTGCTGCATCTCTGATGTGCCGGGCCATCGACCCCACACAGTCCAAAACACATGGTTGTCCCTCTCCTCCCCCTGGATGGAGGCAGGGCCCCTCTAATCCTGAACATAGTGTTCATTATCGACATCTCGCTTCGAGCAGCTCACAGAGATTCGATCCCCATTAGTCACGTTTGGTAGACAGGGATCCGAGGCCCATCTACACTGTCTGCAGAGCTGCCCATTGGGAACTGGAGCAACAAATCTCCTGGAAGAAGCCTCATTCCTTATCGGTTCACCTTGTAACTTACACATCTGTAAAGCAGAGGTAGGTTTTCCATCCCATTTCCTCGTGTCTTCTCCATGGTCGCGCAGGAAAAACCACAGGGCACCTCGTGATGTGATACGTCTCTCCCGAGTAGGTCTTGCAGGGGGACTCTGTCTCCTGATGGCTGAGACATTCTTCGGTGCAGGTGGGGAGCGGGGTCTGTCCTCCATCTGGGACAATGTGTGCAGCCCCTCACCGAGCAGTTCTGTGCATTTGTCAGACAGTTTTTCCCCAGCGGAGACATTGTCCCGTGTGGAGGAAATGAGATTGTCTGTTGGGGTCCCCACAATCTTCCCGGGATCCCCCTTAATCCCCCTAAGGGCCCCCCCAAACCTCTCCTCCACCTCCTGTCTCTGTCCCCAACCCTTCAGGTGAGGCTCAACCCCCTCCCCCCCGCCTACTTCTGGGGGGGCCCCTCCAAATATTTCTGTGTCCCCCATAAATATTTCCGTGTCCCCCCCAGGCGCTGTGACATGCTGCTGCAGAACGTGAAGGAGATGTGGACGGAGGTGCCCGAGAGTGGGAAAGGGAAGAAAAAACTCCCAACCCGTCACCAAAGATCGCTGTGCCTCCAAGATGGTCCTGCACGGCGACTCCGTCATCATTGTCCTCCAGAACCCCCTCAGCGCCGGGAAGTAGCAGACCCCCCCGTCACCCGGGACCCCCGTCACCCGGGGACCCCCCCCTCACTCAGGACGCCCCCCCCAGCACCCCTTGAGAGCCGCCTCAGGAGGACAAACTGAGTCCCCCAGGGTCCATCGGCATCACCCCGAGTCTGCATGTGCCGTCCTGGGGCAAGGACCACCCCTCCCGGGACCCCCCCCCTACACCCAGGACCCCCCCTCAGTATTCCCTGGGACCACCCCGCCCCCCCCCCCCCGCCCAGGACCCCCCGAGAGTCCCCTCAGGGGGAAAAACTGGGTCCCCAGGGTTCCATCGGCGTCACCCTGAGTCTGCATGTGCCGTCCTGGAGCTTGACCCCCCCCCCAACACCCAGCACCCCCCTCAGGATCCCCTGGGATCTCCCCGACACCCCTACCCCCCGGGTCACCACGACAACTGTCAGCGTCCTCGGCTTGGCCCCCCCTCCCCTTCTGTAGCCCCCCCAGGATCCTACACGAGGACGCTTGGGGGTGTATTTTGGGGAGGGGGGTGGATGAGCCCTCCCACGGGGGCAGAATTAGGGGGTATCATGTGTATTCCCCCCCCCACAACACACTGTGCTTATCCGCCCTGGGGTAATAAAGCTGGTTTGTTACTACCTGGTGTCACACTTTGTGCCCCCCACCCCCGGGGCCGATCTGCCCCCCTGGGGTCGATCCGCCCCCACCAGGGGTCTCCCCGCCCCCACTTCACCCCAGCGCGGGAAAACGAGGAGGGGGGTGGGGGTGGGGCATCGGCGCTGCCACGCCCCCATGAGACCACTCCCCTGGGAGCACACATCCCCCCGACGCTGCTGCAACGTTGGCTCCGCGCAGGCCACACCCCCCTCCCCCACGGAAGCCTCGTCCAATCGGAAGAGCCGCTGGCACGGGCCCCGCCCACCCGCCCTAAGCCACCTGCCGGGCGTTAAGCCCCGCCCCTCCACCGCTGACGGGGGAACAGCCGGGCGAGGGGCCAGCGCGGGAAGGGCCGGGCCTGGGACCCCTCCCCGGCCTGGGACCCCCCCGGGTCTGGGACCTCCCCCGGGCCTGGGACCCCCCTCACAGGCATGGGATCCCCCCCCCGGGTCTTGGACCCACCCCGGGAGCTGTGACCCCACCTGGGGCCTGGGAATTTTAGTCAGAATTAAAATGCGATCAAAGTGGGAATTCATGCGTAGCGGTCGCTGATTTTTAAGCTCCGCGGGGGCTGCTCGTCTCGTGTGAGCATTCCTGCTTTTGCACAGGAAGAGCAATTTCACTGATTATCTGCAGGAGACAGTTCAGGCCTCGTTCAGCCGTTCCCACCGGTCCCGACTGATGGGACAACCGGTCGCGCTGCCTGCGCCGGGTCAGGCCCCGCGGCCGTCACACACGGTGTCCCTGGGCAGGCGTCACCTCAGGGCTTGGCTGGCTGGAGGCTGGTGGGGTGAACAGTTGGCCCAGGGTTGGCCTCGGTCCTTGGGCAGGTTTCAGCCTTTCTCAAGGGCGCTCCGGGGCTGGGTTAACAGCGGGAGGTTAAGAGTTAGTCTGGTTGGGGGTGCGCTGTTAGTCGGGGTCTGTTAATGCCGCGGCTGTGAGCTTGCGCTGCAGAGGGATGGCCCCGAGTCCCTTATTTCAGTGTTAATTCTCCTGGTGCTCTGGGGTGGCTGTTGGGGCTCAGGGATTCGCTGTCGGGGGGTTTCTAGGAGTGGAGCTTTGATGCACTCGCTGTTGGGGGCTGCTGAAAGGCCACAGTGTGAGTAGTAAAGTCTGATCCCGCCCCCCGGGGCCTGGGACCCCCCCCGAGGCCTGGGACCCCTCCTGGGCCTGGGACCTCCCCCCAGGGGCCTGGGACCCAGCCCAGGGCCTGGGACCTTCCCACAGGCCTGGGACCCCCCCCAGGGCTTGGGACCCCCTCAGAGGCCTGGGACCCCCGTTGAGGACAGGAACCCAGCCCGAGGCCTGGGACCTCCCTGGGGCCTGGGTCCTCCCCACAGGCCTAGGACCCCCCCGGAGCCTGGGACTCCCTCAAGGCCTGGGACTGCCCCCCCGACAGGCCTGGGAACCTCCCCCCCGGGGCCTGGGACCCACCCCAGGGCCTGGGACACCCCCCAGGGCCTGGGAACCCCCTGAGCCTGGAACGCCTCAGGAACTGGGACCCACCCCTGAGGCCTGGCACCCAGCCCAGGGTCTGGGAGCCCCCTCAGGCCTAGGACTCCCCCCCCACAGGCCTGGGACCACCCCCCTGGGGCTGACACCCTCCACCCCACAGTCCTGGGATGCCCCCCCGGGGCTAGGATCCCCCCCCCCCGCGCTTGTCTCCCCACCCCAGATGCAACAGACAGGGGACAGCACCTGGGGCCCGAAGCCGCCCAGCAGACACCGGTAAGGGGACATCCCCCCCTCCCATACCCTGTGTCCTGTCGACTGTCACCCCTCCCCCCCAGTGTGTCCCCCCCCCGCGGTGTCCCTTCTGACCTCCCCCGTACCCCCTGGTGCTCCCCCCATGTTGCTTCCCCCACCCCAGTGTCCCCCTCATGTCACCCCCAACATAGCTATATGTTACCCCCCCGCCATGTCACTGTCTCCCTCATGTCACCCCCCATATCTATGTGTCACCCCCCCCGATGTCACCCCCCCCACGATTGTCACCCCTCGCCTGATGTCGCCCCCCAGGCCCCGCCGCCAGGACTGGCGCTCGCTCGTGGGGGAACTGGCCGAGCTTGTGCCGTGGCCCCCCGGGTGGGGGGGGCACCGCACCCAGGTATGGGGGGGGGGCACCCAGAATTTGTGGGGGGGTCAGGGGGGTCAGGGGGGGAAATTTGGGGGGGGCATGTCGGTGCTGGGGGGTCTAATGGGGGGACCTGGGGGGGTGCACCCCCACACCCCCCATACCCCCTCTCAGGTGCAGGTGCTCAGTAATGTCCTGGGCTACATCCTGTACCTTCAGAGGGCCGTGAGCGTCCTGCAGGGGAGGGCAGGTAAGCGGGACCCCCCTTACCGCGGACACCCCACCACTCCCTGACCCCCCCCCAGATTTTTGAGACTCCCACCAGACACCCCCCTTCCCCCATTGCCCCCTTTCTCCACTTCAAGTCTCCCCTCAGCCCTTCTCTCCATTTAGGGCCCCCCCCAAACTGGGGACCCACCCCGAAATTGGGGACAACCCCCCAAACTGTGGGGACCCTTCCCCTCCCCCCTAAACTGAGGACCCCCCTTCAAATTTGGGAAGCCCGCAAACTGTAGACACCCCCCACAAACTGGACCCCCCACAAACTGGGAACACTCCCCAAACTGGGACATCCCCCCAAACTGGAGAACCCCCAAACTGTGGACACCCCCCCTAAACTGGGTCACCTCCCAAAACTGCAGTCCCCTCCTCAAATTTGGGACACCCACCAAACCAGAGACCCCTCCCCAAACTGGAGACCCCCCCGAAATTGGGGACGCCCCCTCTAAACTGGGACTACCCCTAACTGGGGACCCCCCAAACTGGGTAACACCCCTAAATTGAGGACACACAACCCCCACTGATTCCCCCCCATCCCTGCAGACCCCCCCGATGACGGTGACACCGCTGCGGCTGGACCAAGCAATGGGGACACAGAGGGGTAGGTGACATTGGGGTGGGGGGAAGTTATGGGGGGGGGCTGCACCCCAAGGTGCTGACCCCCCCTTTCTCCCCCCCCCAGGCAGCGTCTGGTTCACTATGAGGATGAGGAGGAGGAGCTGGAGGAGTCTGAGAGCCCCTGGCTGTGCCCTACTGGGCCAGACTGGGAGGCACTGGGTGGGGCTGAGGGGCTCCCTGTGTCCCCCAGCTCCCCCCCCCGTGGCGGGTTCTTGGGGCTCAGGCCCTCCCTGCTGGCATCCCCGCCCCCCCTGTGCCCCCCGAGGAGTTGATAAGAGGTGGGTGTGGGGAGGGGCAGGAGGGTGGGTGACAATGTCTGTGTGTGTGTCCCCCAGTGTCACCGTGGTGTTTCCCCCCCCCCAGAGCTCTTCCCAGAGGTGTATCTCAGCCCAGAGGTGGGGACCGGCAGCCCCCTGCCAAGTGCCACTGGGGTCTGTGTCCCCCACACAGATTTCGTCAATGACGTGTTTCTCAGTCCGCAGGTGGGTACTGGCCCGTCCCCCCGGTGTCACCCCCCCACTGCAAGTGTCATGCTCCCATTGGTGTCACCCTCCTGCTGTCACCCCCTCCTCGGTCTCACCCCCCCATCAGTGTCACACTCCCCCCTCAGTGTCACCCCCTCCGGTGTCACTCCCAGTGTCACCCCACCCCCGTGAGACCCCCCCAAGTGTCACCCCCACCCCTTCAATGTCACCCCCACCCTTGGTGTCACCCCCCCAGCTATCACCACCCCTCTGGCATCACAGCCCCTCCCAGCGTCACCCCCTGCCCCGCAGGTGGCAGCAGCCGGTGGCAGCGCACTGTCCCCCAGGGGGAACAGGGGGACGGAGGGGACAGCGAGGGGACAGCGAGGGCCCCCCCGGCCCAAGAAGAAATGTGTCAATGGGTTCATCATGTTCTGCTGCCTCCTGCGGGGACCCCTCCTCAGGTGGGGACAGGGGACATGGGGGAACAGAGGGGATATGGGGACATCGGGGACATGGGGGGACATGGGGACGCTGGGGACATGGGGGTATACAGGGACACTGGGGGACAGGGAGGGGGACAGGGGGGGATGGGGATGGGGGGACATGGGGACAGTGGAGGGGACAGGGGGACGAGGGAAACATGGGGACATGGGGGGGACATGGCGGACATGGGGACACCGAGGGGTACATAGGGACACAGGGACATGGGGACATGAGGGGGAGATGGGGAAAACGAGGCCCCCCCAGGGGGACGGGGACAGCAGCGGTGGGACACAAGTCCTGGGAGGGGGTGTCCCAGGGAGGTGACAGCACGGTGATAGTGACGTGACAGCACCCACCCGGGCCTGACCCCCACGGAGGCCACGCGGGAGATGGCCTGGATCTGGCGCAGCCTCAGCCCCGCCCAACGCCGCCCATACTGGTACGTACTGGGTTATACTGATCCCCTCCAGTGTCCCCCCCCCCGGCCAGCGCGGTGTCCCCCACCATGTCCCCTGTGTCCCCCCAGCCAGCGCGCGCGGCGCTTCAGCCGCCTGCACAACCGGGTGCTGCAGCCACATGGGGACAGTGACAGCAACTGGGACAGTGATGGGGACACTGACCCCCCCCCGCCCCTCCAGCTCCTCCTGGCCACCCGCGTTGCCACGCCCAGGGGGGACCCTCTGCCACCCTGATGTCCCCTCCTGGCCCCAGCCCTGTCCCTCTTCTTGTCCCCATCCTGTTCTTGTCCCCGTCTCTGCTCTGGTCCCCATCCCATCCTTGTCCCCATCCCAGCCCTGTCCCCACCCTGTCGCTGTTCTTGTCCCCATCCATGTCCCCTCCCCTGTCCCCATCTCTGTCCCCAGCCCTGTCCATGTCCCCAACCCCCCAGGGACAGCCCCATTCCTGGTGCCTTTAACCCCAAAACTACTTATTCCCCCGGGGGGGCTGCTCCTGCGCTGGGGGAGGGGGCACTTGGGGGCACTTGGGGACACTTGGGGACACTTGGGGACCACCCCCCACAGCACTGACCCCCCTCCCCCAGCCAGCTCCCCCTAATAAAACCCATTTGTTGTTTCTGTCTCTGCCTTGTCCCTCCGTGTGTGTCCCCAAGTGCCACCCCCCCTTGTCCCCAAGTGTCCCCAATGAGGCCACCAGCATCACCAGAGACTTGTATTGCGGGGGGTGTGTCTGGGCCCCCCCTTAGTTCTTCTTGGTCCTCGAGGCCTGGGCCAGCGACCACAGGGAGTAGCAGGTGCCTAGGGGTAGGGGCAAGCTCAGGGACCGCCCCTCCCCCACCCCTGGGCTCCAGCCCCTCCCCCGGGGGTTCCCGCCCCTCCCCCCCGCCCCCACGGAGCACACGAGCGTGGTGAAGCGATACAGGATCGAGTCCATCGCCCCCCTTGAGATGCACCGGGAGCCCGTTGTCCTCCTGGGCGGGGAGGGGAGAAGGGCCATCGGGGAAGTGTCCCCTCCCCCCTCCAAGGGACACCCCTTACCCCCCCTCTTTCCCCCCCCCTCACCTGGAAGAGCTTCTGATGCTCCTGCACATGGTTATGGAGGTGCCGCGGGGGGCAGGGGGACGCAGCGAGCGCAGCAGCCTCCAAGGGGCGGCCTTGGGGGCGGGGCGGGCTTGGGGGAGGAGGGGCCAGACACACGCCACCACCCCCTGCCCAGGGCCCCTCCCAGGTCACCTGCACCCCCATAACCCCCCTCTGTAGGGACCGCCCCCCCAGCCCTCCCTATAACGCCTCCCATAGGGGACCCCCCCCCATAGGGCTCCCTCAGTGCCCCACATAGTGTCCCCCCATAGGAGCCCCCCATAACACCCCCCCCACAGGGCCCCACTATAGTGCCCCCCTATATTGTCCCCCCTTCATACTGCCCCCCCCATGGTGCCCCCCCATGGGCCCCCCCCATAGCAACCCCCCATAATGCCCTGCCCATAATGCTTCCCCCATAGGGGCCCCCTATAGGGGCCACCCCATAATGCTCCGCCCATAGTGGCGCCCCCATAGGACCCTCCTATAGGGCCCCCCCACATAACGCTCCCAATAGGGCCCCCCTCAATACACACCCCCAGCCCTCCCCCTGTACCCACAGGACCCTCATGCTCAGCCCAGCCCGATCATCCTCTGCCACCGCAAAGGGCATCGCGGGGAGGGGGTACAAGGGGGGGGGGGTGCGGAACAGGGTGACACCCACCAGGCCACGTGGGCCAGGGTGTCACCTCCCCAGCGCCAGCACCACGGCCCCCCCTCCTCATGGGCCTGTGACCCCCCTGTCCCCATGTCCCCATGACCCCCATGATCCTGTGGGTTGTTAAGGGCTGGGGGTGGGCTTCGAGGGGGCAATTAGGGGCCGGGGGGGTAGTTAGGGGCTGGGGGTCAATTAGGGGCTGGAAGGGCAATTGGAGACGAGGGAGGGCTCAGGAGCGATGCATCCCGACACAGAGGAAGGCAGGCACAGACGCCAGGCGACCGGCGTGGATGAACAAGGAGCTCCTGGGCAAGCTCAGGCACAAGAAGGAGGCCTGCAGAGGGTGGAGGCAAGGGCAGGGAGCCTGGGAGGATACTGGGACACTGGCCGAGCAGCCAGGGATCAGGTTAGGAAAGCTAAAGCCCTGACAGAATTAAATCTGGCCAGGGATGTCAAGGACAACAAGAAATGCTTCTAGAGGTGTGTCAGTGATAAAAGGAAGAGTAGGGAAAATGTGGGCCCTCTGCAGAAGGAAACGGGAGAGCTGGTTAGCCGAGACATGGAGAAGGCCGAGGTACTCAACGACGTCTTTGCCTCAGTCTTCACCAGCAGGTGCTCTAGCCTCACCACCCAAGTCGCAGAAGGCAGAGGCAGGGACTGGAAGGATGAAGAACCGCCCACTGTAGGAGAAGATCACGTTCGAGACCATCTAAGGAACCTGAAGGTGCACAAGTCCATGGGATCTGATGAGGTGCATCCACGGGTCCTGAGGGAACTGGCGGATGAAGTTGCTAAGCAGCTCTCCATCATGTTTGAGACGTCGTGGCAGTCTGGGGACGTTCCAGTGACTGGAAAAGGGGGAACATAACCCCCATCTTCAAGAAGGGGAAAAAAGAAGAGTCGGGGAACTCCAGGCCAGTGGGTCTCACCTCAGTGCCTGGCAAGATCATGGAGCAGATCCTCTTGGAAATTATCCTGAGGCACACGCAAATGAAGGAGGTGATTGGTGACAGCCAACATGGCTTCACTAAGGGCAAATCATGCCTGACAAATTTGGTGGCCTTCTCCGACGGGGTTACAGCGCTGCTGGATAGGGGAAGAGTGTCTGATGTCATCTACCTGGACTCTTGCAAAGCATTTGACACCATCCTGCATGACATCCTTGTCTCTATATGGAGAGACATGGACTTGACGGATGGAGCACTCGGTGGATAAAGAGTTGGCTGGATGGTCGCACTCAAAGAGTCCAAGTCAACGGCTCAATGTCCAAGTGGACGCCAGTGACGAGTGGCGTTCCTCAGGGGTCGGGATTAGGACCGCTCCTGTTTAACACCTTTGTCGGCAACATGGACAGTGGGATTGAGTGCACCCTCAGTGAGTTTGCTGACGACACCAAGCTGTGCAGTGTGGCCGACATGCTGGAGGGAAGGGATGCCATCCAGAGGGACCTTCACAGGCTTGAGAGACGGGCCTATGCAAACCGCATGAAGTTCAACAAGACTAAGTGAAAGGTCCTGCACATGGGTCGGAGCAATCCCAAGCACAAATACAGTCTGGGCAGAGAATGGATTGAGAGCAGCCCTGAGGAGAAGGACTTGGGGGTGATGGTTGATGAGAAGCTCAACATGAGCCGGCAATGTGTGCTTGCAGCCCAGAAGGCCAAGGGTATCCTGGGCTGCATCCCCAGCAGTGTGGCCAGCAGGTTGAGGGAGGGGATTCTGCCCCTCTATTCCACTCCTGTGAGAGCCCACCTGGAGTACTGCGTCCAGCTCTGGGGCCCCAACAGAAGAAGGACATGGAGCTGTTGGAGCAAGTCCAGAGGAGGCCACGAAGATACTCAGAGGGCTGGAGCCCCTCTGCTCTGCAGATAGGCTGAGAGAGTTGGGGTTCTTCAGCCTGGAGAAGAGAAGGCTCTGGGGAGACATTCTAGCAGCCTTCCGGCACCTGGATGGGGTACAGGAAAGCGGAAGAGGGACTTTTTTACAAGGAAATGTAGTGATAGGATGAGGGGGAATGGTTTTAAACTGAAAGAGGGGAGATTGAGATGAGATTTTAGGAGGAAATTCTTTGCTGTGAGGGTGGTGAGACACTGGCCCAGGTTGCCCAGAGAAGTCGTGGATGCTCCCTCCCAGGCAGCGTTAAAGGCCAGGTTGGATGGGGCTTGGAACAACCTGGTCTAGTGGAAGGTGTCTCTGCCAGTGGCAGGGGGTTTGCAACTAGATGGTCTTTAAGGTCCCTGTTCTTCTCCCAGGCCACCCTGGGGCGAGTGGGGGGTTTCCTCTCCATTCCTCTGGACGGAGGAGAGGGCTGCCCTCGGGGACTCCTCGGCAGTGATGCTGGAGCATGGCTCAAAGGGGAAAGCCCCCCATGCACCGGGCTGAGGAACTCACTCGCGGACGGGCAGGAAAGGTCCCCGTCCCCCAGCATCACTTCCCCGGCCAGCCCAGCTGCCTCATGCTGCCTGTGCCCTCGATCAGGAGCTGGGTCCCCTCTGCTCCCTCCCTCCTTGGGAGAGGCTGTGCTGGGGCCACCTGCCAGCCCTGAGCAGCCCTGGCATTCAGGCAGCATCACGCCCACCACCCACGGGACACCCGCTGCCAGCGAGCCGGGGAAACATGACCCTGGCATCAAGCAGAGTGTGCTTGCTGGCCCCAGCCCTGCCCAGACCAACGGGGCCCCTCACTCACCAATCTGCAGTGGCTGCACCATGGTCACCTCGTAGGGCTTTGATGGAGAGCTGCTCTCCTGGGAAGCACTGGCCTTCTCCCAGGCCACCCTGGGGCGGCTGGGGGGTGTCCTCTCCATCCCACTGGATGGAGGACAGGGCTGCTCTTGGGGGCTCGTTGGCAGCTCCTTGCTCCTGCCCTCTCTCTCTGCCATCCTGCTGGATGGACTTAAGGGGTAGCAGTAGGGAAGGGGGAAGCTTTAGCAAAATGCCTCGGCTCTGGGGGGCTGCCGGGGGCGGCGGAGAAAGACGTGGGCTGTGCTCGGGGGCTCCTCACCAGCTCCTCGCTCCTGACCTGTCCCGTCGCCGTCCTGCCGGACACTGCGGGTTGGGGGCCGCAGCCGTGCTGACACGTGCAGCGCCAGGGGGTGTCACCAAGTGAGGTCACAAAGGGCCCCATTGTGGGGCCCTGGGGTGGGGGAGGGGCGGTCCCTGTGCTTGCTCCTCCCCCCAGGTGCGTGCTACTCCCTGTGGTTGCTGACCCAGGCCTTGAGGACCAAGAAGAACTAAGGGAGGCCCAGACACATCCCCCCCGCCAATAAAAGGCTCTAGTGATGCTGGTGGCCTCGTTGGGGACACTTGGGGACAAGGGGTGGTGGCACTTGGGGGGACACACACGGAGGGACAAGGCAAAGACTGAAACAACAAACGGGTTTTATTAGGGGGAGCTGGCTGGGGGGGGGGGCAGTGCTCTGGGGGGTGGTCCCCAAGTGTCCCCAAGTGCCCCCAAGTGCCCCCTCCCCCAGGGCAGGACCAGCCCCCCCGAGGAAATAAATCGTTTTGGGGTTAAAGGCAGCAGGAATGGGGCTGTCCCTGGGGGTTGGGGACAGGGACAGGGCTGGGGCCAGGAGGGGACATCAGGGTGGCAGAGGGTCCCCCCAGGGCGTGGCAGTGCGGGTGGCCAGGAGGAGCTGGAGGGGCGGGGGGGGGTCAGTGTCCCCGTCACTGTCCCGGTCGCTGTCACTGTCCCCGTGTGGCCGCAACACCCGGTTGTGCAGGCGGCTGAAGCGCCGCGCGCGCTGTCTGCGGGGACAGAGGGGACATGGCAGGGGACACTGCGCAGTCCGGAGGGGGGGACACTGGAGGGGACCAGTATAACCCAGTACGTACCAGTATGGGCGGCGCTGGGCGGGGCTGAGGCTGCACCAGATGCGGGCCCGCTCCCGCATGGCTGCCACCGGCTTCTGCCACCTGCGGGGGACACTGCCGCGGCCTGGGGGGACATGGAGTGACACTGGGAGGGGTGCGACGCCAGAGGGGTGGTGACACCTGGGGGAGGTGACACCAAGGGTGGGGGTGACACTGAGGGGACGGGCCAGTACCCACCTGTGGACTGAGACACACGTCATTGACGAAATCTGGGGGGCGACACAGACCCTGGTGACACTGCAGGGCAGGCTGCCGGTCCCCACCTCCGGGCCGAGATACACCTCTGGGAAGAGCTCTGGGGGGGGGGACACCCCACGGTGACACTGGGACACACACACACAGACATTGTCACCCCCCCCAATCCTCCCCCCTCACCCACCTCTTATCACCTCCTCAGGGGGATCCGGGGGGAGCGGGGACGCCAGCAGGGAGGGGCTGAGCCCCAAGAAGCCGCCGCGGGGGGGGGAGCTGGGGGACACAGGGAGCCCCTCAGCCCCACCCAGTGCCTCCCAGTCCGGCCCAGTAGGGCACAGCCAGGGGCTCTTGGCCTCCCCCAGCTTTTCCTCGTCGGCAACGGCAGTGGCGGCGGCAGCGGCGGCGGCAGCGGCTGAGGTTGGTGTGGGGAGAGATCGGGCCGTGGCGGGCAGGCGGTTTCCGTGCTCCGGGCCCCCCGAGCAGCAGCCCGAGACCCTCCTGGACCCGGAAGTTCCCGGCAACGAATCAGGAGAGGAGGGGGCGTAGCCGGAGGCACCGTGGGAGATTTAAACGCGGTGAAACCATAACAAACAGCCAGTTGGCAACGGAAGCAGTGGCAACGGCGACCGCGGCGGCGGCAGCGGCGGCAGCGGCAGCGACAGCGGCTGAGGTTGGTGTGGGGAGAGATCGGGCCGTGGCAGGCGGGCAGTTTCTGTGAGGTTTCCGTGCTCTGGGCCCCCCAAGCAGCAGCCCGAGTCCCGCCTGGACCCGGAAGTTCCCGGCAACGAATCAGGAGAGGAGGGGGCGTAGCACTACCCCCTGTGATCGGGTGATAAAGAGCCTCTGGGAGGGCAGGGACTAGAGGGGAGAGGGGGAGTCAGCAGTGACTGTGTGTGTCCTGGGGCGGAGGAGGGCACAGCCCCAGGGGCGTGGCAGTTTGCGCAGGAGTTCTCGCAGGCAGGGCGGCGAGCAGGGTAGGCGGGCAGGCAGGTATTGTCACCGAAATCGGGAATAAAACCTCTTAACACCAATGTAGCATTAAGAAGCAGGCACACCTTTATTGCAGCTGGGCGGCACGAGGAGGTAGTCCCTCCTAAAAACCGTGCGCGCCTCCCTTGAGAAATCATTCTGTATTTATGTAGTAAAATGTTACATATTCCATGAATTCTTATACATATGCATAACTTTTCCCCGAAAAGGTGGTCTTTATTATAATGAGTTCCAAGAAATCATTTCCATAGTCTCCGCCTTTAACTCCTCCTGGTTGCGCATGTGTATTTTCTTCCGGTGGTCGTGGGCCGGGGTCTCCGCGATGAAGGCCGTATGTCTTCCTCGCTGTGCACTTTTCACCTCTCCTTCTTGTGCAGGCGTATTAACACCTTGGCTCTTGGTCAATCCTCAAGACCAGTTCTAGCTGGTTCCAAAGCAGGAAGTCCAGGCAACCTTATTGTATTCAACTACTGTCCATGACGGTCTCTTAGGTCCAGTAAGTCACCTAATGGGATTTCCACGGTAACCTGTTAAAATTTAACAACCTATGGCTAACTCTGCAGACTCTATAGCAAACACAATACCCCTTTTTCCCAGTATACCTATCTTATTAAACTTATCATTTTATGATTGAATTTTATTCGATTTTTTAAGTATTAGTAACATTTCCCCCCTTTGAAAGTTTTGAAAATCACTTCAAGACTTTCACCTCTATTTCTGAAATTTATCTAGTAATACAACTTATTTCATGTTGTTGGTGGGAGCCTTTAGAACATACTTTCATAATTTTCATCTTGTGGATTTTGTGGTCTGGTTACTGCCTGAATGATCATCTGGTTGAAAGCAGTTCTGCTGTTTATTTGTCTCTTCAGACAATAATAGACCAGAAAAATAGTCATAAAGATTATTAGTAAAACTAATGCGGTGTTTATCAGCGATTTGACCCATGAACTCAAGTTCCATCCTAATCCACTAAAAATTTTGTCCAACCAACTTTCTTTCATGTCTTCTTGAAGTTCATGAGTGTCAGTTTTTATTTTTTCCAGTAAATCTAAATCATGTTCCACATCCTGAGTTACGTTAGGAATATGTATGCAGCAATGATCCAGGAATCCACAGACCCCATGCTCTTTAAGTAAAATCGTATCTAATGCCAGCCTATTCTGCAAAGTCATTCTAGATGTTGCCTGTAGTTGAAGATTCATGTCTCTGAACCCTTTCCTGGTCACATTTGCCAACCTCTCAACTTGCCCTGTTAATCGATATATCCAATCTCTATTCCTGTAGGATGATAGAGGTGTTAACAAGGATTCTAAGAACCAGCTCACTCTTACCCCGCCTGAGGGTTCATTCCATTCATTATCACCTTCTGATCTTTTTACACGTTTTAGCTTCAGAGTTTCAAATTCGCCTTTGAAAGGAGATTTTTTCCAAATTGGGCATAATGTTGGCATACCTAATGTTATCTGTTTCACTTTTCCATCCATAGGTAAGTGAGTGGTCCAAGTTCCATCGCTCATTGCCCAGACTAAATGTCCTGGACTTTGAATTGTCTCTTTTCCACAATTGAATTGTTTGCCCCTAGGTATAGCATATTTGTCAGTTAGTGGAAGGTCATTCTTAAGGCCTCGACACAGACATCCATATTTTAAGGCTGCTGCCAATGGGGGAACTTTCTGGATTGCCCAATCTATCATGTTACAATTGTAAATTTTTTTGCATTTCCACCAGGGTACAGAATTTTCCTTTTCCCGAATTGAGCTTCCCTTATTATCTACTGAGGGCCATGCTGTGAAGATTGTTCCGTCCCAGACAAAACACCAGGAGGTGTTTGCCATATATTGAAATTGGGATAGTATGGTCATGGACCAGACGGAATCCCAAATCATTCCTTTCTCTTGTTGTGCTGTGTTTGGTCAATCTTTTCACATTTTGTTTTTGTTATCCATGTGGTGGTGTTTTTCTGTTCCATTTTAGGGTAATAACACCATCCCCTATGTCCTGGACCTTCATATAATCCAGGTTGGGCCACAAATCGTCCCTTAGATTCCCAACTGGTTGTAGATACTGGCATTCCCTCCCCAGTTTTAACATACTCCAGTTCCCATGTTTCTTTAAGTTCCTGTTTACACCTCATTGTTCTATTATTGAATTCCAAGTTAGTCAAATTCAAAGTTAAGATTCCCCATGGAATTGGCTCACCCACTGCCCTTGGTATTGGTAAACAAGCTGTAATCTGTGACACATTTTGCAAATTGGCAAATTCCTCGATCAATCCTATCATTAAATTTTCTTCTGGAGTTTTTCTTGGAAGATAAATCACCTGATCTGCTCCTGTTTGAGGGTCTGTGTTTCCATATCCCTTTGTCACACCATTTCCAATTTTTGTCTCTACCCCGGCTCCCACTAACAAAAATTCCTGAATCAATATTATTGCAAGCTGATATTGGAAATTACACATGTTTCAGAATCAATTTCGATGTTTTATCGTCCCTGTTAACAATTTTCCAAACTGGTGGGGCTTTCTTCACTCTGGTGTAATGTATCCACGCGTCTGCTTCTGCAATCTTTATAGCAGTAAATGTGGTTAGCAACACCTGGAAAGGTCCTTTCCAACGTTCCTTCAGAGGTTCAGAGGTCCATGTCTTTACGTGTAGGTAATCTCCTGGTTGGAAATCATGAAGAGGATTTTCCAAAGACAATGGTCTGTTCCACACTATCACACTCCGAAGTACGGTTAGAGTTTTTCCTAGAGAAAGCAAATAATTACATACATCCTGTTTTCCTTTTAAATGCATGTTTGCGTTTGGTTCAGGAGATTCATAAGGTTTCCCATACAACAGTTCGTATGGACTGATTAATGTTTCACCTTTTGCTTGAACCCGTATTCATAACAAAGCTAATGGGAGGGCCTGAGGCCACTTCAGATTGGTTTCCTGACATATTTTACTGATTTGTCTTTTGATTGTTTGATTCATTCTTTCTACTTTTCCACTAGATTGTGGTCTCCAGGGTGTATGTAAATCCCAAGTGATTCCCAACACCTTACTGACATTTTGCACTACCTCTACAATAAAATGTGGACCCCTGTCTGAAGAAATTCCAATTGGTACCCCAAATCTTGCAATAACTTCCTGTAACAACCATTTGATTACCTCTTTAGCTTGATTAGTCCGACAGGGAAAGGCTTCTGGCCATCCTGAAAAAGTATCAACCCCTACCAGAATGTACCGAAACCCATTTTGTCTAGGTAATTCTGAAAAATCAATTTGCCAATAGTCTCCTGGTTCCATTCCTGATTTTAATATCCCCATCGGAAGTTTCTTTTTTATCAATGGATTGTTTTTCAGACAGATTTCGCATTTAGCGATCACCATTTTTGTCATTTCTAGCATTTTTACTGATACTAGGTGTCTCTTTAAGTAAGTTACTAAGGCTTCCGCTCCCCAATGAGATTCCTTGTGTTTCATCTGTATTATTTCCCTCATTAAAAGTGGGGGAATCACTATTTGACCTGTCGTGGTTATCCACCATCCAGCTAAATTTTTCTTTGCCTTCAGTAAATTTGCTAACTTGTCATCCTCCTGTGAATACCTAGGTTTTTCTCTGGGTAGGGTAATAGTTTTAGTAGGAACTATTGCCATCAGAAAGGCATCTTTCTTTGCTACTTTTTTAGCCGTTCTGTCAGCCAATTTATTTCCTGTCATTTCTTTTGAATTTCCAGTTTGGTGGGCTTTACAGTGCATGATTGCAACCTTAGTTGGTTTCTGGACTGCTTGTATTAGTTTCAGAATTTCTTCTTTGTATTTTATGTTTGTTCCTTGGGAGGATAGTAATCCTCTTTCTTTCCACAGAATTCCATGAACGTGTACTGCACCAAAAGCATACTTTGAATCAGTCCAGATATTTACTCTCTTTTCTTTGCTCAATTCCAATGCTCTTGTTAGAGCTATTAATTCTGCCTTTTGAGCAGAAGTTGTGCAAGGTAAGGAATCTGCTTCTACAACAGTGTTTTCAGTTGTCACCGCATATCCTGCGTATCGAATTCCACTCTCCACAAAGCTGCTGCCATCTGTATACAACTCCCAGTCAGGATCCTCCAATGGTGTATCCTGTAAATCTTCCCGACTGGAGTATACATACTCGATGGTGGTCAGACAGTCATGTTCCAGTTGTCCTTCTTCCTGTACAGAGCTCAAAAAGACTGCAGGATTGGTAAGGTTAGTAGTTTTTAGAATTACATCATCCTGTTCGGTTAAGGTCACTTGATATTTCATCATTCTGCTAGGGGATAACCAATGACCCCCCTTTTGTTCCAAAACGGTAATTACCATATGTGGTTGTCACGGTTTAAAGCTGGGCTGGCAATTAAACCTGCAGCAGACGCTCTCTGTTAACCCTCCCCCCCCGCACCCGAAGGGAAAGGGAAAGGGAAAAGGGAGAGAGACTTACGGGTTGGAAAGTTAAAACAGTTTTAATAAACCTATAATAATGAAAAAGAGTATAATAATAATATTGGAATAATCAAATATATACAAATATATATATAAAACCAAGATCGAGCTCCCCCGATGTCGGCAACGTCACCACCGGCACTGCAGGGCAGGCTCCGGGAAGGCCCAGGCTGGGCCTAGCGACGGTCGAGAGCTGGATTCAGGGATGCACAGATCAGGATCGGGGGCAGCAGGAAAACAGTCGGAGTCCTCCTTGGACACCGGCCATAGCAGAAAAAGCAAGAGCGAGCAAGAGGAGCGAGACCCTCGTGATCCCCCCGCTTTATACCGAGAATGATGTGTATGGGATGGAATACCCTCGTTGGTCAATTTTGGGTCACCTGCCCTGTCTGCTCCCCGCTGCAGCTGCGACCCCCCCTTCGGCTTTTCACTTGTAAGCAGTGAGGAATTCAGCGGTGACCTTGGTTTCTCTAAGAAAAAAGTACAGCAAGAGCCTTACTGCACAACATCCCTACCGGTGCCTCAGCGATAACTACAAACTTCGAGCGTTATCAGTCCTGGAAGCAGACACTGTCTGCAAAAACATGCAGTTAGTTTCAGAAAGTGCAGTTATTTAGAGGAGACTTAGCTGAAAGTAAAAATCACTGAAAGGAAAATCGGCCTGGTTTAGGCCAAACCAGGACATTCCACCCCTTATTCCATACCATTCACGTCATACTCAGATCACCACTAACTTTTCATTTTAAAATATATACAGATAACATTAGTTTATGATTCATCTCTATACAGAAAAAAAAAAAAGTTCATCAAGTTCATTTAGTTCAGGATTGTGGGTTTCCATCTGGCTAGGAGTCTCTCAGGGCAGGAGACATGGTATGAGTTTTGTCACGGTTCATGCCCACGGGTTGCAGGTTAAAGATGTCAGTCTCGAGGAGGTTACTGGACACCACTTGCAGCTAGCTCTATTCCCATCACCACTGCTTCAACCTGAAAGACACTTATGAACACTGTTAGTATTATGCAGCAATTAACATCATACAGTTCAGAATTAAGTATTCTCACCCAAGATCAGATCACCTTCAGGGACACATCGGACTCCACCATCCTGCAGCATCACCCACCAAGTACATCCAGGTCCTTGAGCAAAAGCAATCCCATGAATGGGTTTACCTTTGCCCGTAGCAGGAAGAACCCAGACAGTTTTTCCCAATAGATTCCTTTCATGCACCACTGGGACTTTATCTCCTTCTACTGTATGTAAAAGGTCTGACTGAGCAGGGCCAGCTCGGTTGATGGATCCTCTGGTGTTAACTAGCCAGGTAGCTTGTGCCAAATGCTTATCCCAGTTTTTAAAGGTTCCACCCCCCATTGCTTTTAGGGTAGTTTTTAACAGCCCATTATACCGTTCAACTTTCCCAGAGGCTGGTGCATGATAGGGGATGTGATATACCCATTCGATGCCATGCTCTTTGGCCCAGTTATCTATGAGACTGTTTTTGAAATGAGTCCCATTGTCCGACTCAATTCTCTCTGGTGTGCCATGTCGCCACAAGATTTGCTTTTCAAGGCCCAGAATAGTGTTCCGGGCAGTGGCATGGGGCACAGAGTATGTTTCCAGCCATCCGGTGGTTGCCTCCACCATGGTAAGCACATAGCGTTTACCCTGGCGGGTTTGAGGGAGTGTGATATAGTCAATTTGCCAGGCCTCCCCATATTTATATTTCAACCACCGCCCCCCATACCACAAAGGTTTTAACCGTTTGGCTTGCTTAATTGCGGCGCATGTTTCACAATCATGGATAACCTGTGCAATAGAGTCCATAGTTAAGTCCACCCCTCGGTCACGAGCCCATCTGTATGTTGCATCTCTTCCTTGATGACCTGAAGTGTCATGAGCCCACCGAGCTAAAAATAGTTCACCTTTATGTTCCCAGTCCAAATCTATTTGGAACACTTTAGCAGCCTGATCTGCTTGTTGGTTGTTTCGATGTTCCTCAGTTGCCCGACTTTTAGGTACGTGGGCATCTACATGACGTACCTTCACGACTAGTTTCTCTAGCCGAGTAGCAATATCTTGCCACAGTTCAGCAGCCCAAAAAGGTTTACCTTTACACTGCCAGTTGCTTCGCTTCCACTGCTTTAACCACCCCCACAAGGCATTTGCCACCATCCATGAGTCAGTATAAAGATACAGCCTTGGCCACTTTTCTCGTTCAGCAATGTCTAGAGCCAGCTGGATGGCTTTTACCTCTGCAAATTGACTTGATTCACCTTGTCCTTCTGTGGCTTCTGTGATTCGTCGTATAGGACTCCATACAGCAGCTTTCCACTTCCGATGCTTTCCTACAAGACGGCAGGATCCATCGGTGAACAGGGCATACTGCTTCTCATCCTCTGGTAGTTCATTATATGGTGGGGCTTCTTCAGCACGTGTCACCTCCTTTTCTGGTGGCATTCCGAAGTCTTTGCCTTCTGGCCAGTCCATGATCACTTCTAAGATTCCTGGGCAATTAGGGTTTCCTATTCGAGCCCTCTGTGTAATTAATGCAATCCATTTACTCCATGTAGCATCAGTTGCATGATGGGTAGTGGGAACCTTACCCTTGAACATCCAGCCTAGTACTGGTAATCGAGGTGCCAGGAGAAGTTGTGCTTCAGTACCAATTACCTCTGAAGCAGCTCTAACTCCTTCATATGCTGCCAGTATCTCTTTTTCAGTTGGGGTGTAATTGGCCTCGGAACCCTTGTATCCTCGACTCCAAAATCCTAGGGGTGGACCTCGAGTCTCCCCTGGTACTTTCTGCCAGAGGCTCCAGGTAGGACCATTGTCCCCAGCTGAGGTGTAGAGCACATTTTTAACATCTTGTCCCGTACAGACTGGTCCAAGGGCTACTGCATGCACAGTCTCTTGTTTAATCTGTTCAAAGGCCTGTCGTTGTTCAGGACCCCACTGAAAATCATTCTTCTTTCTGGTCACTTGATAAAGAGGGCGTACAATCTGGCTGTAATCTGGAATATGCATTCTCCAGAAACCCACAACACCTAAGAAGGCTTGTGTTTCCTTTTTGTTAGTTGGTGGGGACATGGCTGTTATTTTGTTGATCACCTCTATCGGGATCTGGCGACGCCCATCTTGCCATTTAATCCCTAAAAACTGGATCTCCCCGGCAGGTCCCTTGACCTTGCCTCTTTTTATGGCAAAACCAGCTTGCAGAAGAATTTGGATTATTTTCTCCCCTTTGTCAAAAACTTCTGCTGCTGTATCACCCCACACAATGATGTCATTAATGTATTGCAAATGTTCTGGAGCTCCACCCTTTTCTAGTGCAGTCTGGATCAGTCCATGGCAAATAGTAGGACTGTGTTTCCACCCCTGGGGCAGTCGATTCCAGGTGTACTGGATACCTCTCCAGGTGAAAGCAAACTGTGGCCTGCACTTTGGTGCCAAAGGAATAGAGAAAAATGCATTAGCTATGTCTATGGTGGCGTACCACTTGGCTGCCTTTGACTCCAGTTCGTATTGAAGTTCTAGCACGTCTGGCACAGCAGCACTCAGCGGTGGCGTAACTTCATTTAGGCCACGATAGTCCACAGTTAATCTCCATTCTCCATCAGACTTTCGCACTGGCCATATAGGACTATTAAAGGGTGAGCGAGTCTTACTAATCACTCCTTGATTTTCTAATTGTCTAATCAGTTTATGAATGGGGATCAGGGAGTCTCGATTGGTGCGATATTGTCGTCGGTGCACCGTGGTAGTAGCAATTGGCACCTGTTGTTCTTCGACCTTCAGCAACCCCACAACAGAAGGATCCTCTGAGAGGCCAGGCAAGGTAGACAGCTGTTTAATGTCCTCAGTCTCTACAGCTGCTATACCAAAGGCCCATCTATACCCTTTTGGGTCCTTAAAATACCCTCTCTTGAGGTAGTCTATGCCAAGGATGCACGGAGCATCTGGGACAGTCACAATGGGGTGCTTTTTCCATTCATTTTTAGTTAGGCTCACTTCGGCCTCCAATACAGATAACACTTGAGATCCTCCTGTTACTCCTGAAATACTGATAGGTTCTGCCCCTTTATGATCCGATGGCATTAGGGTGCACTGTGCACCAGTGTCTACCAAGGCTCGATACCTTTGTGGTTTTGATGTGCCAGGCCATCGAATCCACACAGTCCAATAAACTCGGTTGTCCCTTTCCTCCACCTGGCTGGAGGCAGGGCCCCCCTAATTAAGAAATGGATTTGTGCTGCTCACAGGGACTGGACCTTCATTTCTCCTATTCACACTTGGGAAAAAGGAATTTGAGGCCCATCTACCCTGACTGGGGTCCTGCTCACTGGTAACTGGAGCAGCCATCCTCCTAGAAAAATTCTCTCTGGTATTTCTTTTAGCTTGCAACTCACATACTCGTGCCTGTAGGGTACTGGTAGGTTGTCCATGCCATCTGTTCATGTCTTCCCCATAACCACGCAGGGCAAACCACAGGATACCTCGTGACGTGTTCCGTTTCCTTTGAGCTGGTCCTGTAGGAGGGCGTTTTCTCTTAACAGCTGCAACGCGTGCCTGTGTAGGTAGAGAGTCAAGTTTATTCTCGATCCTGGACAGTTTGTCTGACAGTTGTTTAAATGAGTCCTTGTTTTCCTTTGTCAGTTTTTCCACAGCCGAGACACGGGCCTGCAGTGGGGAAGAAATCTATCTTCATACTGTCGCATACAGTTAGCCATTTCATCCACACTAGGTCGTGCCATAGCATTTTCTCCCCAGACTAATATTGACAATGTATGGGTATATGTCGGTGGAGCATTCTTCACAACCTTCCGGAACATGGATCGGTTGCATTCCACTTCATCAGGATCTACAGGATCTACAATTTCCCGTGGGTGTCTATAAATGATCTCTTGCACAGCTAGTTGTCTAAGGTAGTTAATACCTTTTTCTATAGTGGTCCATTTGCTCAGGTGGCTCATAACATCATCTTTATAGGGATACCTGCTCTTTACAGCTGACAAGAGTCGCCTCCAGAGACTGATAGTGTTTGACTTTCTTGCAAGCGCCTTATCAATACCACCATCTCTGGACAGGGATCCCAACTGTCTGGCTTCTCTGCCGTCTAATTGCATGCTATCCGCCCCATTATCCCAGCATCGGAGCAGCCAGGTAATAATTGGCTCACCATCATAACGGCTGAAATCTTTCCTTATATTTCTCAGGTCCTTCAGGGATAAGGAGTGGTAGGTTATCTCTACATCCGAGTCCTCCTCCTGTGATAGTTCTGCTTTAGAACGACCTTTCTTCTGTAATGGGTCTGCTTTAAAATGACGATCAAGGGAACCCCCATCTGTGTCAGGCCCTGACTCTGCCTGAGAAGGGCCCTCACCTGGGTCCTGTGATGGCTCTGCCTTAGAAGGCTCTGAGTCATCATCCTCCTCTTCACGAGCTGATTTCTTTTGGTATTTCTTCCTGGTTACAGGAGCAATTGGTACAGATTCGTTAGATGCTGGGGTCTGAGTAGATGCAGTGGCTGTCGTGGGAGTGCTGAGACTCGTTAGAGTCTGAGTAGCTGCAGTGGCCATCTTGGGGGGTGTAGCAGCTGCGGTGCGAGCTGTAGCGGCAGCACACGCTGTAGGATCTGAGGTGGCTGCATAACACCTACACCTGTCCCTGCACCGATACTTAATCTTATCCCACATCAGAAACACATTCAGGACAACCGAAAATAAAAACATGCCACCTAGACAACACCATCCGAATTTCACAAAATCTAGAGGAATCAGCTTGGCAGAAAAGGAGAAGGTACTATTTCCCGAAGTAAAATTGGAAGTGTAATCATTAACACAATCAGCTAAAGGATGCCCGGAGCCCGCAGATAAAATCGCTGCTACCGCGGTCAGAATAGTAACAGCCCAGTTTATCACGACATAAATCAGTATGAAACGCCATAACAAAACAATGCACATTGACCAGTGCCCAGCAGTGATAAACTGCACATAAACAGTAACAAACAGCGCATACGGCAAGTAAGGTATCATTACACTTAACTCTGTAAAAGGCTTTATAAAGAGATGAGATAACACAGCATTCAAAAATGACATCAGCATCTTCGCTATCTGTTTTAATTTCCAACCCCTCGTAAATCTCAAAGGAAGAAATCTGATACTCTCTCAGCTGAGCTCTCCGGGTCTCCTCCCGCCGGAGCCGGGATTCGACTTATCAGAGGAACCTGTTGGAGCTTCTCTCGAGCCCCACGTTGGGCGCCAATTAAATCTGTCACGGTTTAAAGCTGGGCTGGCAATTAAACCTGCAGCAGACGCTCTCTGTTAACCCTCCCCCCCCGCACCCGAAGGGAAAGGGAAAGGGAAAAGGGAGAGAGACTTACGGGTTGGAAAGTTAAAACAGTTTTAATAAACCTATAATAATGAAAAAGAGTATAATAATAATATTGGAATAATCAAATATATACAAATATATATATAAAACCAAGATCGAGCTCCCCCGATGTCGGCAACGTCACCACCGGCACTGCAGGGCAGGCTCCGGGAAGGCCCAGGCTGGGCCTAGCGACGGTCGAGAGCTGGATTCAGGGATGCACAGATCAGGATCGGGGGCAGCAGGAAAACAGTCGGAGTCCTCCTTGGACACCGGCCATAGCAGAAAAAGCAAGAGCGAGCAAGAGGAGCGAGACCCTCGTGATCCCCCCGCTTTATACCGAGAATGATGTGTATGGGATGGAATACCCTCGTTGGTCAATTTTGGGTCACCTGCCCTGTCTGCTCCCCGCTGCAGCTGCGACCCCCCTTCGGCTTTTCACTTGTAAGCAGTGAGGAATTCAGCGGTGACCTTGGTTTCTCTAAGAAAAAAGTACAGCAAGAGCCTTACTGCACAACATCCCTACCGGTGCCTCAGCGATAACTACAAACTTCGAGCGTTATCAGTCCTGGAAGCAGACACTGTCTGCAAAAACATGCAGTTAGTTTCAGAAAGTGCAGTTATTTAGAGGAGACTTAGCTGAAAGTAAAAATCACTGAAAGGAAAATCGGCCTGGTTTAGGCCAAACCAGGACAGTGGTACACATACCGTTATCATTCTCCCCAAAGTCAATTTTCGGGCTTCTTGTATGAGCAGTACCGTGGCTGCAACTGCTCGAAGGCAACTTGGCCATCCTTTACTTACAGTGTCCAGTTGTTTGGAGAAGTATCCTACCGGTCTCTTCCAGCTTCCCATTCTCTGAGTTAACACTCCTAGTGCAAGATGTTGTCTCTCATGCACAAACAGTTGGAAGTCCTTAGTCAAATCTGGAAGTCCTAGTGCTGGTGCAGTCATCAGGGCTCGTTTTAAATCCTGAAAGGCTTTCTGTTGTTCTGGGCCCCAGACAAACGGTGTGACTTTCTGGGCTTCATACAGCGGCTTTGCTATCAGTCCATAGTTCAGTATCCAGAGGCGGCACCACCCAGTCATTCCTAGAAAAGCTCTCAATTCATGCACATTTTTAGGTTCAGGTATACCACAGATTGCCTCTTTACGCCCTGTTCCTAATTGTCTCTGTCCTTGGGTAATCTCGAATCCCAAGTAGATTACAGTCTGTTTCGCTATTTGAGCTTTATTTCTAGATACTTTGTACCCACTTAGTCCCAGAAAATTTAAAAGGTCAATGGTTACCTTTACACAGGCAGGTCTTGTCTCTGTAGCAATCAGAATGTCATCCACATACTGTAAAAGTAAATGTCCAGGCTTTAATTCTGGATCACTTTGTTTCCATTGTTCAAGTTCTTTTGCCAGCTGATTACCGAAGATTGTCGGACTGTTTTTAAATCCTTGTGGTAACCTTGTCCATGTCAGCTGCATCTTTCGTCCTGTCTGCGGATTTTCCCATTCAAAAGCAAACAGCTTTCGACTCCCCTTCTCCAGGGGTATGCAAAAGAAAGCATCTTTCAAATCAAGCACTGTAAACCACCGGTAATTTTCTCTTAATGCGGTTAAGAGTGTGTATGGATTTGCCACAACAGGATGTATATCCTTAGTCAATTGGTTTATTGCCCTTAAATCCTGAACTAATCTGTATTCACCTGAAGGTTTCCTTACTGGTAGAATTGGGGTGTTATATTCTGACTCACATTCTTCTAAAATTCCATATTTCAAGAATTTGTCTATTGTTCCTTTAATTCCCTGTCCTACCTCTGGTTTAATTGGATATTGTTTAATCCTTACCGGTTTCACCTGATCCTTCAATTCAATTTTTACAGGTTGTGCTATTTTAGATTTCCCAGGTATGTCTGTATTCCAGACTATTGGTACAACAGCATCATCTACTTCTTTGGGTATTTCTGATTCTTTTATTCTTTCTTGTATCATCAGTATTTCGCCTGTCTTTGACTCCGGAATTTTCAGAAAAACTTCACCTTTCTCAAAAGCAATTTGTGCATTTAATTTAGATAGCAAATCTCTTCCTAACAACGGTATCGGACAGTCTGGTATATACAAAAATTCGTGTGTGATTACCTTGTTACCAAATTTTAAGTCTAAGGGGTGTAAGAATGGCCTGTTTTCCTCTTTCCCTGTGGCACCAATTATTTTTGCAGATTTATTTCCCAGTTTTCCTTTACAGACATTTAGAACAGAATATGTTGCTCCAGTATCCACCAAGAATTTAACTCCTTCATTTCCCAGCTTAATCATAACCAGAGGTTCAGCTGGGTTCCCCTCCGGTCCTCCTCAGTCATCTAAAGTCATCATTCTTCTTGCCTCTTTTTGATCTGCCTCCTGTCTTTTATTGGGACACTCTCTTTTCCGGTGTCCCTCCTCCTTACAATACGCACATTGATTGATCCCCAGAGTATTTGTTCCTCGTTCTCCAAAATTTCTAAAGCCTCCTCTTCCCCTCGCCCAACCTCTGCCTCTAGCAACATTTCCTGTCAAGGCAGCTATAAGTCTGCTTTCCTTAATTCTCTCTCTCTTTTCTTTTCTCAGTTCCTCGTCCTTTTCTCGGTTGTTATATACCTTCCAGGCTGTTTCAAGCATTTTATTTAAATTCCTGGAATCCTCCCCCTCCAACTTTTGCAGTTTTCTTTTTATATCTGGGGCTGATTGCCCCATAAATATTAAAGCCAATTGTTGTTGTTCTGCTTCTGTTTCCAATTTCAAATCCGTATACTTTCTAGCGATTCTTTTAGTCTCTCTAGGAACACTGAAGGTGATTCATTTTTGTCTTGTTTTACCTCATATAATTTAGACCAATTTAATGCTCTCGGCATTGCATGTTTCACTCCGTACAGCACCCATTTCTGGTACTGGGTTAATTTTCTTCTATGCTCTCTTATATTTGGGTCCCATTGAGGGTCCCCTGCAGGAAAATTTTGTTCTAGTGTTCCAGTAAGCATATCGTTTATGAGTGCAGCTTCTGCTTGTGCTTTTCCAGTTTTTAACACCATCTGCTTTTCCGTACTATCCAGTAAATTATCCAATATCACTTGTATATCATTCCAATCAGGATCCTGTGTCCTAACAATTGTTTCAACTACCCTTCCTACCCTCTCCGGATCCTCCCTATATGTTCCTGCTGCCTGTTTCCATGCCATCAAATCCATTACAGAAAATGGTACTTTTACATATACTGGCCCTTGCGGTCCCACTCCTTGTCTCAAAGGAGCTACTATCTGGGTTGGTTTCACTGTCCTATCTTTAGGATTTTTCATTACTAAGGGAGCCATTAATCTAGATTGTTGTCTAGTTCTCTGGGCAACTGGTGAATAAACTCCCGACAAACCTTCTCCAGGATCTTCCTCCTCTCTCTCTGTACTATCAGGTTCGACTACCCTTGGTATAAACCCATCTACTCTCCTCTCCTGGGGTGCTATTTCCAAATCTAATTCCACTTCATCTTCCCTAGGTGCAACACATCTAATACATCTCCTACCAATGTCACAAGTGGAACAACAACTCTTTTTCTTATTTTCTTCTGAGGCAAGCGTCATTACCAAATTGTCCCGACTAATCAATTTACATTCATCTTGCCAATCAGTTCGTTGTCTCAGATAAAAGAACAAATCCACATATGGTACTTCATTCCACTTTCCTTCCCTTCGGCAAAACAGCATTAATTGTAGTATAGTATTATATTTCAGCGTCCCATTTCTTGGCCACCTTTCCTGATCTTCTAAAACATACAATGGCCACCAATTATTACAATACTCTATCATTTGATTTTTACGCAAATCCTCATGTATTTCCCCCCAATGTGACAACAAACATCCTAACGGCAAAGTTTTTGGTACCTTTTCCTCTCCTGTTAAACTCCCCACACTTTTGCTCTTAAACAGCTTTAACTTTGCAAGTCCTGATGCCATTTTACTGATCTTTTTTATTTGTTTAAAACTCAAATCAAACGCTTCGTCCGTCTCCGACCAAGCCCCTCGCGGGACGTTGGAACTGCGGATCGGGACTCCGCACTCGCTTCGTGCTCAAGTGCACGTCTCAGACACACACCAATCATACACTTATATACCTGATAGAAACCAACAATTATATATTTTACAGATTTCAAATATCAGATTTCAAATGTTTAAGCAATCAGATACCAAAGATCAAAACATGTAACCCGAACCAGAACCAGATGTCCAACCCTGCAATAACTTTCGTTTATGACTGACGGGCAGACTACCAGATGTCTAATTCAGCGGCAGCTGAATAGACCAAGGACGGGCGCCCTATACCCCAACCCTGTGAAGCTTTCGCCGCGTCTTACGGGCAGGTTATCCGAACCAGACTAGGATTTTGAAGGATGTGCCTTACCTCTCCAGGGGACGTTGCGAGGAGCTGTTGTGAGTCGAGGGTGATGCTTCCCCTCCGAGAATCCCTCGGCGCCGGCTGGAGTCGGATCAACACTCGATCTCCTTCAGTCTCGCTTGCAAGGTCCCATCTGGGTCGCCAAAACTGTCACCGAAATCGGGAATAAAACCTCTTAACACCAATATAGCATTAAGAAGCAGGCACACCTTTATTGCAGCTGGGCGGCACGAGGAGGTAGTCCCTCCTAAAAACCGTGCGCGCTTCCCTTGAGAAATCATTCTGTATTTATGTAGTAAAATGTTACATATTCCATGAATTCTTATACATATGCATAACGTTTCCCCGAAAAGGTGGTCTTTATTATAATGAGTTCCAAGAAATCATTTCCATAGTCTCCGCCTTTAACTCCTCCTGGTTGCGCATGTGTATTTTCTTCCGGTGGTCGTGGGCCGGGGTCTCCGCGATGAAGGCCTTATGTCTTCCTCGCTGTGCACTTTTCACCTCTCCTTCTTGCGCAGGCGTATTAACACCTTGGCTCTTGGTCAATCCTCAAGACCAGTTCTAGCTGGTTCCAAAGCAGGAAGTCCAGGCAACCTTATTGTATTCAACTACTGTCCATGACGGTCTCTTAGGTCCAGTAAGTCACCTAATGGGATTTCCACGGTAACCTGTTAAAATTTAACAACCTATGGCTAACTCTGCAGACTCTATAGCAAACACAATACCCCTTTTTCCCAGTATACCTATCTTATTAAACTTATCATTTTATGATTGAATTTTATTCGATTTTTTAAGGATTAGTAACAGTATGGTTTCCACTCGGCGGGGCCCTAAGTCCCTTGCGGGTGCCAGAAAAGACATGGCAACCCTCTGACTACTACCCACTATTAGTATTCCAGGTGGGTAGGGATGAGATTGAAGAGAGAAGTCCCAGGGCAATCAAAAGGGACTTCAGGGCCCTGGGGCGTTTGCTAAAGGGGGTAGGTGCGCAGGTGCTATACTCTTCAATTCCTTTGGTATTTGGTGAAAATAGGAAAAAGACTATGAAAGTACAACAGATTAATATGTGGCTAAGAGACTGGTGCTGGAGGTGGGATTTTGGGTTTGTTGACCACGGGGCGGCTTTCATGGCACCAGACCTGCTTATGCCGGATGGGGAACAGCTGAGTCAGAAGGGGAAAAGGGTTATGGCCCAGAAGCTGGCAGGGCTGGTTAAAAGGTCTTTAAACTAGGTTCGATGGGGGAGGGGGATAAGACCAGGGCAGTCACAAATGAACCTAGGGGTGACAGACCTGAGTCGGGGGCAAGGCCGCTAGCCCAGCTGAAGTGTGTTTACACCAATGCACGCAGTATGGGCAACAAACAGGAAGAGCTAGAGGCCACTGTACAGCAGGAAGGTTACGATGTGGTTGCCATCACAGAAACGTGGTGGGATGACTCTCATGACTGGAGTGCAACTATGGATGGCTGTGAGCTCTTTAAGAGGGACAGGCGAAGCAGGAGAGGCGGTGGGGTAGCGCTATATGTTAGGGAGTGCTTGGAATGTGTTGAAATTGAGGAAGATGGTGAGGATGACAAGGTTGAATGTTTATGGGTGAAGATCAGGGGGAAGGTCAGCAGGGCGGACATTACGGTGGGAGTCTGTTATAGACCACCCAACCAGGATGAGCAGGCGGACGAGGCGTTTTACAAGCGGCTGTCAGAAGCCACCCGGTCGCCGGCCCTTGTACTCGTGGGCGACTTCAACTTGCCGGATGTCTGCTGGAAATACAACATGGCAGAGAGGAAGCAATCTAGGAGATTCCTCGAATGTGTGGAGGACAACTTCCTCATGCAAGTGGTAAATGAGCCCACTAGAGGAGGGGCCCTGCTTGACCTGTTGTTTGTGAACAGAGAAGGACTAGTGGGAGATGTGAGGGTCGGTGGCCGTCTTGGGAGTAGCGACCACGAAATGTTAGAGTTTTCGATAGTGGGGGAAGTAAGGAGGGGCAAGAGTAGAACTTCTGCCTTAGATTTCCGGCGGGCTGACTTTAGCCTGTTTAAGAGGCTGGTGGACCTAGTCCCTTGGCAATCGGTCCTGGAGGGCAAAGGAGTGCAGGAAGGCTGGACATGCTTCAAAAGGGAATTGTTAAATATTCAGGAGCAGGCTGTCCCAGTCTGTAGGAAGGCAAACCGTTGGGGAAAAAGAACAGCCTGGTTTAACAGGGAACTTAGACTAGAACTTAAGGAAAAAAAGAGAGCCTACTTGCTCTGGAAGAAGGGTCGGGTAACTTGGGAGGTCTATAGGGACGTGGCCAGGTCGTGTAGGGAGAAGATTAGAAGGGCCAAAGCTCAATTAGAGATTGATTTGGCTGCTACAGTCAAAGATAACATAAAAAGCTTTTACAAATACATCAACAGCAAAAGGAGAGTCAAGGAGAGGCTCCACCACTTGCTGAATGAGGAGGGTAGTGTAGTGTCAGAGGATGAGGAAAAGGCAGAGGTGCTCAATGCCTTCTTTGCCTCAGTCTTTAATGTCGGGACCGGTTGTCCTCAGGAAACTCGGCCCCCAGAGCCTGAAGATAGGGACGGGGGGCTGTGTGAACCCCCCATAATCCAGGAGGAGATGGTTAGTAACCTGCTCTGCCAATTGGACACCCACAAGGCTATGGGCCCGGATGGGATTCACCCCAGAGTAATGAAGGAACTGGCAGATGAACTTGCCAAACCACTCTCGATTATCTACCGGCAGTCCTGGTTACCTGGAGAAGTTCCAGCTGACTGGAAATTAGCAAATGTAACGCCCATCTACAAGAAGGGCCGGAAGGATGATCCAGGGAGCTATACGCCTGTCAGCCTGACCTCGGTGCCAGGCAAGGTGATGGAAAAGATCATCCTGAGTGCCATTACACGGCACGTGCAGGACAATCGGGGCATCGTGGCCAGCCAACATGGATTCATGAAAGGCAGGTCCTGCTTGACCAACCTGGTCTCATTCTATGACAAAGTGACCCGCTTAGTAGATGAGGGCAGGCTGTGGATGTAGTCTGTCTAGACTTCAGTAAGACATTCGACAGTGTCTCCCACAGCATCCTCCTAGACAAAATGGTTGCCCAGGGCTTGGATGGGTGGACTCTTTGATGGGTTAAAAAGTGACTGGCTGGCCGAGCCCAGAGAGTGGTGGTGAATGGGGCAAAGTCCAACCGGCGGCCGGTCACTAGCGGTGTTCCCCAGGGCTCAGTTCTGGGGCCGGTGCTATTCAATATCTCTATAGATGATTTAGAGGTCGGGGTTGAGTGCACCCTCAGCAAATTTGCAGGTGACCCCAAGCTGGGTGGGAGTGTCGATCTGCTGGAGGGTAGGAAGGCCCTACAGAGGGATTTGGACAGGTTAGATAGACGGGCTGAGACCAACGGCATGAGGTTCAACAAGAACAAGTGCCGGGTCTTACACTTCGGCCACAACAACCCCTTGCAGTGCTACAGGCTGGGGGAAGAGTGGTTAGAAAGTGGCCTGGAGGAAAGAGCCCTGGGGGTGCTGATCGACAGCTGGCTGAACATGAGCCAGCAGTGTGCCCAGGTGGCCAAGAAGGCCAATGGCATCCTGGCCTCTATTAGGAATAGTGTGGCCAGCAGGACTAGGGAAGTGATCATCCCTCTGTGCTCGGCACTGGTGAGGCTGCACCTTGAATCCTGTGTCCAGTTCTGGGCCCAGCACTTCAAGAAAGATGTTGAGGTGTTGGAGCGAGTCCAGAGGAAGGTGACCAAGCTGGTGAAGGGTCTGGAGGGTCTGACCTATGAGGAATGGCTGAGGGAGCTGGGGTTGTTTAGCCTGGAGAAGAGGAGGCTCAGAGGTGACCTTATTGCAGTCTACAACTACCTGAAGGGAGGCTGTAGTGAAGTGGGAGTCGGCCTCTTCTCCCAGGCAACCAGCGACAGGACAAGAGGACACAGCCTCAAGCTTTGCAGGGGAGGTTCAGGTTGGACATTAGGAAGAATTTCTTCTCAGAAAGGGTCAAGACACATTGGAAGGGGCTGCCCAGGAAGGCTGCGCAGCCATTCAGAGAGACCTGGACAGGCTGGAGTGTTGGGCGGGGAGAAATTTAATGAAATATAACAAGGGCAAGTGTAGAGTCCTGCATCTGGGCAAGAACAACCCCATGTACCAGTACAAGTTGGGGGCAGAGCTGTTGGAGAGCAGCGTAGGGGAAAGGGACCTGGGGGTCCTAGTGGACAACAGGATGACCATGAGCCAGCAGTGTGCCCTTGTGGCCAAGGCGGCCAATGGCATCCTGGGGTGTATTAGAAGGGGTGTGGTTAGTAGGTCAAGAGAGGTTCTGCTCCCCCTCTACTCTGCCCTGGTGACACCGCATCTGGAATATTGTGTCCAGTTCTGGGCCCCTCAGTTCAAGAAGGACAGGGAACTGCTAGAGAGAGTCCAGCGCAGAGCCACAAAGATGATTAAGGGAGTGGAACATCTCCCTTCTGAGGGAGGCTGAGGGAGCTGGATCTCTTTAGCTTGGAGAAGAGGAGACTAAGGGGTGACCTCATTAATGTTTAGAAATATGTAAAGGGCAAGTGTCATGAGGATGGAGCCAGGCTCTTCTCAGTGACATCCACTGACAGGACAAGAGGCAATGGGTGCAAGCTGGAACACAGGAGGTTCCACATAAATATGAGGAAAAACTTCTTTGTGGTGAGGGTAACCGAACACTGGAACAGGCTGCCCAGAGAGGGTGTGGAGTCTCCTTCTCTGGAGACATTCAAAACCCGCCTGGACGCGTTCCTGTATTATATGATCCAGGTAATCATGCTCCGGCAGGGGGATTGGACTAGATGATCTTTGGAGGTCCCTTCCAACCCCGGACATTCTGTGATTCTGTGATCTTGATTTAAATATTAAGGATATCGGCCAGTAGAGCCAACCAGTGATTATAATAAAATGAAAATATTGCTGTGATCGTGTGCTGGAGAGCTGACCAATGATTGTAGGAAGATTGGAATATTGATGTGAGCGTGTGACGGGTGAAACCAATCAATGTAGAGGTTGTGTAACAACGGCGTGAGGGTCAACAAGAACAAGTGCCGGGTCTTACACTTGGGCCACAACAACCCCACGCAGCGCTACAGGCTGGGGGAAGAGTGGTTAGAAAGAGCCCTGGGGGTGCTGATCAACAGCCGGCTGAACATGAGCCAGCAGTGCGCCCATGTGGCCAAGAAGGCCACCAGCATCCTGGCCTCTACTAGAAATAGTGTGGCCAGCAGGACTAGGGAAGTGATGGCCCCTCTGTACTCGGCACTGGTGAGGCCGCACCTCGAATCCTGTGTCCAGTTCTGGGCCCTGCACTTCAAGAGAGATGTTGAGGTGTTGGAGAGAGTCCAGACGAAGGCGACCAAGTGGTGAAGGGTCTGGAGGGTCTGACCTACGAGGAGCGGCTGAGGGAGCTGGGGGGGTTTAGCCTGGAGACGTCCCCATCCCATCACCTGTGTCACTGTCACCAGTGTCACCAGCACCCGTCACCTTCACGCGTGTCACCCTCACACTGTCACCAGCACCCACGTCCCCATCCCGTCACCTGTGTCCCTGTCACCCATGTCCCTGTCACCCATGTCAACAACACCCATCACCTTCACCTTGGCGCCATCCCCTCTATCATCATCCCCCATCACCATCACCCATCACTGGTGTCACCAGCACCCGTCACCTTCATGTGTGTCACCGTCCCGTGTCATCGTCCCCCATCACCCATCTCACCCATGTCACCTGTGTCACTGTCACCAGTGTCAACAGCACCCGTCACCTTCACACGTGTCTGACTGGGAGACCAGCCCAGTGCTCCCAGTGCTCCCAGTGCTGGCTGGAAACCAACCCACCGCTCCCAGTGCTGACTGGGAAACCAACCCAGTGCACCCAGTGATCCCAGTGCTCCCAGTGCTGGCTAGAAACCAGCTCCAGTGCTCCCAGTGTTCCCAGTTCCAACAGGAAAACCAACCCAGTGCTTCCAAGCTCCCAGTGCCGACTGGGAAAACTGCTCCAGTGCACCCAGTGTTCCCAGTGCTCCCAGAGTTCCCAGTGCTCCCAGTGCCAGGTGGAAACGAGCTCCAGTGCTCCCAGTGCTGACTGGCAAACCAACCCAGTGCTCCCAGTGCTTCCAGTACCATCTGGGAAACCAGCCCAGTGCTGACTGGGAAACCAGCCCCAGTGCTCCCAATGCTCCCAGTGCCAGGTGGAAACGAGCTCCAGTACTCCCAGTGCTGACTGGGAAACCAGCCCAGTGCTCCCAGTGCCAACTGGGAAACCAGCCCCAGTGCTCCCAGTGCCAACTAGGAAACCAGCCCAGTGCTCCTATTACTCCCAGTGCTGACTGGGAAACTAACCCAGTGCTCCCAGTGCTCCCAGTGCTGGCTAGAAACCAGCTCCAGTGCTCCCAGTTGCAACTGGGAAATCAACCCAGTGCTTCCATGCTCCCAGTGCTGACTGGGAAACCAGCCCCAGTGCTCCCAGTGCTCCCAGTGCCAGGTGGAAACGAGCTCCAGTGCTCCCAGTGCTGACTGGGAAACCAGCCCAGTGCTTCCATGCTCCCAGTGCTGACTGGGAAACCAGCCCCAGTGCTCCCAGTGCTCCCAGTGCCAGGTGGAAACGAGCTCCAGTGCTCCCAGTGCTGACTGGGAAACCAGCCCAGTGCTTCCATGCTCCCAGTGCTGACTGGGAAACCAGCCCCAGTGCTCCCAGTGCTCCCAGTGCCAGGTGGAAACGAGCTCCAGTGCTCCCAGTGCTGACTGGGAAACCAGCCCCAGTGCTCCCAGTGCTCCCAGTGCCAGGTGGAAATGAGCTCCAGTGCTCCCACTGCTGACTGGAAAACCAGCCCAGTGCTCCCAGTGCTGACTGGGAAACCAGATCAGTGCTCCTATTACTCCCAGTGCTGACTGGGAAACCAACCCAGTGCTCCCAGTGCTCCCAGTGCTGGCTAGAAACCAGCTCCAGTGCTCCCAGTGCTGACTGGGAAACCAACCCAGTGCTCCCAGTGCTCCCAGTGCTGGCTAGAAACCAGCTCCATGCTCCCAGTTGCAACTGGGAAACCAACCCAGTGCTTCCATGCTCCCAGTGCTGACTGGGAAACCAGCCCCAGTGCTCCCAGTGCTCCCAGTGCCAGGTGGAAACGAGCTCCAGTGCTCCCAGTGCTGACTGGGAAACCAGCCCAGTGCTCCCAGTGCCAACTGGGAAACCAGCCCCAGTGCTCCCAGTGCCAACTGGGAAACCAGCCCAGTGCTCCCAGTGCTCCCAGTGCTGACTGGGAAACCAGCCCAGTGCTCCCAGTGCTCCCAGTGCTGGCTAGAAACCAGCTCCAGTGCTCCCAGTTGCAACTGGGAAACCAACCCAGTGCTTCCATGCTCCCAGTGCTGACTGGGAAACCAGCCCCAGTGCTCCCAGTGCTCCCAGTGCCAGGTGGAAACGAGATCCAGTGCTCCCAGTGCTGACTGGGAAACCAGCTCAGTGCTTCCATGCTCCCAGTGCTGACTGGGAAACCAGCCCCAGTGCTCCCAGTGCTCCCAGTGCCAGGTGGAAACGAGCTCCAGTGCTCCCAGTGCTGACTGGAAAACGAGCCCAGTGCTCCCAGTGCTGACTGGGAAACCAGATCAGTGCTCCCAGTGCCAACTGGGAAACCAACCCAGTGCTTCAACTACCCTCATATTTACTGGGAGGCCTACTCAGCCAGCCATCCCCAGTCCAGGAGGTTCCTCCAGTGCATTGATGATAACTTGCTGATGCAAATGGTGGATGAGCCAACTAGGAGAGGAGCGCTGCTGGATCTTATCCTCACTAACAAGGAGGGTCTGGTTGAAGAGGTGAAGGTTGAGGGCAGCCTTGGTTGTAGCGACCATGAGATGGTAGAGTTCAGGATCTCATGTGGCAGGAACAGAATAGCTAGCAGAATCACAACCCTGGACTTCAGGAGGGCCAACTTTGGCCTTTTCAAGCAATTGCTAGGGGAAATCCCATGGGACAGGGTACTAGAAGGTAAGGGGGCCCAAGAGAGTTGGTTAGCATTCAAGGACTGCTTCTTCCGAGCTCAAGATCAGAGCATCCCAACAGGTAGGAAGTCAAGAAAGGGTACCAGGAGACCTGCATGGTTGAACAGGGAACTGCTGGGCAAACTCAAGTGGAAGAAGAGGGTGTACAGATCGTGGAAGGAGGGGCTGGCCACTTGGGAGGAATAGAAGTCTGTTGTCAGAGGATGTAGGGAGGCAACTAGGAAAGTTAAGGCCTCCTTGGAATTAAACCTTGCAAGAGAGGTCAAGGACAACAGAAAGGGCTTCTTCAAATACATTGCAGGTAAAGCCAACACTAGAGGCAATGTAGGCCCACTGATGAATGAGGTGGGGGCCCTGGAGACAGAGGATAAAAAGAAGGCGGAGATACTGAATGCCTTCTTTGCCTCTGTCTATACTGCTGGAGGCTGTCCTGAGGAGCCCCGGACCCCTGCGGCCCCAGAAGAAGTCAGGACAGAGGAGGAATGTGTCTTGGTTGATGAGGGCTGGGTCAGGGACCAATTAAGCAACCTGGACGTCCATAAATCCATGGGCCCTGATGGGATGCACCTGCGGGTGCTGAGGGAGCTGGCGGAAGTCATTGCTAGGCCACTCTCCATCATCTTTACTAAGTCGTGGGCAACGGGAGAGGTGCCTGAGGACTGGAGGAAAGCGAATGTCACTCCAGTCTTCAAAAAGGGCAAGAAGGAGGACCCGGGGAACTATAGACCGGTCAGCCTCACCTCCATCCCCGGAAAGGTGATGGAACAACTTGTTCTTGGTGCTGTCTCTAGGCACATCAAGGATAGGGGGATCATTAGGGGCACTCAGCGTGGCTTCACCAACGGGAAGTCATGCTCAACCAACTTGATAGCCTTTTATGAGGATGTAACCCGGTGGATAGATGATGGTAAAGCTGTGGATGTGTCTATCTCGATTTCAGTAAAGCATTTGACACGGTCTCCCACAGCATCCTCGCAGCTAAACTGAGGAAGTGTGGTCTGGATGATCGGGTAGTGAGGTGGATTGTGAACTGGCTGAAGGAAAGAAGCCAGAGAGTGGTGGTCAATGGGACTGAGTCCAGTTGGAGGTCTGTGTCTAGCGGAGTCCCGCAAGGGTCGGTACTGGGACCAGTACTATTCAATATATTCATTAATGATTTGGATGAGGGAATAGAGTGCACTGTCAGCAAGTTCGCTGATGACACAAAACTGGGAGAAGTGGCTGACGTGCCGGAAGGCTGTGCAGCCATTCAGAGGGACCTGGACAGGCTGGAGAGTTGGGCGGGGAGAAATTTAATGAAATATAACAAGGGCAAGTGTAGAGTCCTGCATCTGGGCAAGAACAACCCCATGCACCAGTACAAGTTGGGGGCAGAGCTGTTGGAGAGCAGCGTAGGGGAAAGGGACCTGGGGGTCCTAGTGGACAACAGGATGACCATGAGCCAACAGTGTGCCCTTGTGGCCAAGAAGGCCAATGGCATCCTGGGGTGTATTAGAAGGGGTGTGGTCAGCAGGTCGAGAGAAGTTCTCCTCCCCCTCTACTCTGCCCTGGTGACGCCGCATCTGGAGTATTGTGTCCAGTTCTGGGCCCCTCAGCTCAAGAAAGACAGGGAACTGCTAGAGAGAGTCCAGCGCAGAGCCACGAAGATGATGAACGGGGTGGAACATCTCCCTTCTGAGGAGAGGCTGAGGGAGCTGGGTCTCTTTAGCTTGGAGAAGAGGAGACTGAGGGGTGACCTCATTAATGTTTATAAATATGTAAAGGGCAAGTGTCATGAGGATGGAGCCAGGCTCTTCTCAGTGACATCCCTTGACAGGACAAGGGGCAATGGGTGCAAGGTGGAACACAGGAGGTTCCACTTAAATATGAGGAAAAACTTCTTTACGGTGAGGGTGACCGAACACTGGAACGGGCTGCCCAGAGAGGTTGTGGAGTCTCCTTCTCTGGAGACATTCAAAACCCGCCTGGACACGTTCCTGTGTGATATGGTCTAGGCAATCCTGCCCCGGCAGGGGGATTGGACTAGATGATCTTTCGAGGTCCCTTCCAATCCCTAACATTCTGTGATTCTCTGATTCTGTGATACTGGTGATAATAGAGCCCCTTGGTCTCTCACTCAGCGAGCAGCTTATTGGGCTGGAGGTTTGAATCCCTTGGAGAGGGGAGATCCTCTTGCGCTTACAGGCTCGGTGGATCAGCTTGTGGAGAATGTGCACAAGGCGGCTTGTTTGCAAATGATGTATGATCGGGAATTGAAGCTTAGGCAGGAATTCCCAATGATGATACTGGTAGATCCTGAGAGGATGACTCCCCTGATTAGAGGTTTGCCTGATTCATTGAAAACCTTAGGAATTCAATTGCAAAGCACTATCAGAAATACCCCTCAGAGTGATCGGGTGACAGCTGCTTTAACTGGAGTTTTAACCCCGGATCGCCGTACCCCAGGACAAAAGGTGTGGACGTGGGGGGAAGTAGCTCAAGAATTGATTAACTATGGGCGAAAATATGGTCCCGTGAAATCAGAATCTAAAACTGTGAGGCGTGCGGAGGCGAAGTTTCCTCCAGCAAGGCCCTCTCCCCCGAACCCGGTGAATTCAAAGAAAGATACTATATCTCACAGGAAAGCATTGTGGTTGATAGGAAAACACAAGGGAATACCCCTGAAGTGTATGAGTGGGCTTAATACAGAACAGTTGGAGAAAATGGTACTAGGGTGGTCAGAGAGAGGCACAAGAGTAAATACCACTGATGAGGGATGGGTGATTAAACCACCAGAAAAACCACCAGCTAGTGTCCCTGGGGGAAGGTGCGAGATTCCCTCTGCCCCACCTTGGGTGGAGCAGGAGGTAGTCTCTAAATCTTCACCCAGAAGGGAGGAAAACTAGTTCCTTCGCCCGTCTCTCGTGAGCGGATGGGCAAAGGGTGGATGCACATTAGACAGCTCACCCTCACCCCTCGAGGTGATTTGATTTCAATTGTGTGGTGGGACCTAAACAAATACCTATTCCTTTTGTAGTGGACACTGGTGCTCAAATCTCTGCTATACAGGAGGATTATGCCCATAGATGTGGACTAAAACCTTCCAAAAAATCCCTGATGGTGTCGGATGCATTCGGGAATGTTAAGGCATAGACGTTAGTGCGAACCTCTCTCAGACTCCCTGGGGAAGACACATCGATTACTGTAGAAATGGTAATGGGAGAATTCCCATCAAATCTATTGGCAATGGATGTCTTAAAGGGCCGTAAGTGGACAGACAATAAGGGAGGTAACTGGATATTTGGAGTTGCCAAACTAAATTTGAGACTCCTGATTCCAGCCCCTCCCCTTCCCCCATCTACAGTGACTAATGTGAAACCATATTCTCTACCCCTGGGAGCCAGAGAGGGCATAGCCCTTGTGTTGACAGAATTGCGGGAACAAGGAATTATAGTCCCCACGCACTCGCCCTACAACTCTCCGGTATGGCCAGTGCGAAAACCAAATGGGAAATGGCGACTGACGATTGATTATCGTCGATTGAATGCCAACACAGGACCCCTAACTGCTGCTGTGCCTAACATTGCTGAACTCATTAGTACCATTCAGGAGCAAGCCCACCCTATTTTGGCAACTATTGATGTTAAAGATATGTTTTTCATGGTTCCTCTCCAACCAGAGTATCAGGCTCGCTTTGCCTTCACTTGGGAAGGACGGCAATATACATTTACAAGGTTACCCCAAGGGTTTAAACACTCCCCAACTCTGGCACATCATGCCCTGGCCAGGGAGTTGGAACAAATCCCTCTGGAAGAGAATGTCAAAACTTATCAATACATTGATGATGTACTAATAGGGAGAGACCAAACTGAATCTGTGGGCAGGGGGCAATCAGCAATTATCACGCACCTGGAAGGGTTGGGATTGCAAGTCCCACCTGAGAAGGTTCAGTTGCCTGCAAATGAAGTTAAATTTCTGGGAATCTGGTGGAAAGGAGGAACCACGTGCATTCCAGATGATACTCTGCTAGCCTTAGACCAGGTAAAATTACCTACCTCGAAACGAGAACTGCAGCAAGCACTAGGAACTTTGGTATTTTGGCGAAAACATATCCCTGATTTTTTCATAATAGCTAGGCCGTTGCATAATTTGTTACGAAAAGGTGTCTCTTGGGAGTGGACCCCTGTCCATGAGGAAGCTCTACAACTACTGATATTTGAGGCTTCTAGTCACCAAGCCTTAGGTCTAATTCACCCTACCGATCCCGTCCAAATTGAATGGGGATTTGCTGAATCTGGACTATCACTTCACTTCTGGTAAAAGGGACCAGAGGGACCCCCGAGACCTGTCAGCTTTTATTCTCGTAGTTTTAAAGACGCAGAGAAACATTACACAGTATGGGAAAAGGGATTATTTGTGATAAGCTTAGCGCTACGAGAGGCCGAGCGCACCATTCGCCAGCAACCAATCATTCTCAGAGGCCCCTTTAAGGTAATAAAACCAATTTTAGCAGGGACCCCACCCCCTGACAGGGTGGCACAACGAGCATCTGTGCGGAAATGGTATGCACAAATTGAACATTATTGTGGCATCTCTAATGTATCAGAAGACACACCTAAAAAATTAGCTATACAGGAGGAATTCTCTCCAAGTCGTGAGAATAACCTCCCACCTCCTGTCATACAAGTAGCGCCTCCTTTTTCCAAACAATTACTGAATGCCTGGTTCACTGATGCCTCAGCCAAACGTGAGGGAAAAGTGTGGAAGTATCGGGCCGCTGCCTTACAAGCCCAGACTGATGAGAAAATCTTAACAGAAGGTGAAGGTAGTGCACAAGTGGGTGAATTAGTTGCGGTTTGGAGTGTTTTCCAACATGAGGCTCAATCTTCCTCTCCTGTCTATATCTATACTGATTCTTTTGCTGTCTTCAAGGGATGCACCGAGTGGCTTCCTTTCTGGGAGAAAAATGGGTGGGAAGTCAACCGGATACCGGTATGGCAAAAGGAAAAGTGGCAGGACATTTTAAGAATTGCCACACAAGGGAATTTTGCCATAGCCTGGGTGGCCTCTCACCAAAACAGTGACAATCTAACTAGCCAATTGAACAATAAAGCGGACGAATTGTCTCGTCTGGCTCCCTTACAAAATGAATCAGTAACAGAAAATTGGGAGAGACTATTGGAGTGGCTACATGTCAAACGAGGACACACAGGAGCCAAAGACCTTTACTGCGAAGCACAGGCTTGAGGCTGGCCTGTCACAAGGGAGAACTGTCGAACATGTATTTCCGGGTGCAGCTTATGCCGCCACCGACTCGACAGACATCCCCTAGACAGCCCTCCCCTACACATTAAAAGTGGAAAAGGACTGTGGGAAACCTGGCAAGTAGATTATATTGGACCTTTCCGCAAATCAGAAGGAAAGCAATATGTGTTAGTGGGAGTGGAAGTGGTATCAGGACTGGTACAGGCAGAAGCGTTTGCCCGAGCCACCGGGGCAAACACCATCCAAGCCTTAAAAGGATGGTTTAGTTCTTTCCCAAAACCTCAATCGATTCAATCGGATAATGGCTCACATTTTTCAGCAAAGATGGTTCAGGATTGGGCAACTGAAGAGCGAATCAAATGGACTTTCCACACTCCCTATTACCCCCAAGCAAATGGGATAGTGGAAAGGACCAATGGCTTACTAAAGCGATTCCTAAAACCGCATGACCCAGGATGGGCAAACCGGTTATGGGATGCTCTCACTTTGGTGAACAACCGGTGGGGAAAATTTGGCAGTCCGAAAATTACAGCTTTTTATCCGGAGCCCCCGACAATTATACTTGCCCCCGAGGGTCCAGATCACCCCAAAAATTCAGCTTATCATCCAGGACAACCAGTATTGGTAAAACTCCCTACCGTGGGAGAAGTTCCACTGGTACTTGTTGCTCCATTCAATGAATATACGTGGAAAGCAAAAGATGCCCTGGGAAAGGAGCATAAAATTAATACACGATGGATTGTTCCATCATTTTAACTAAAACCTCATCCGGTCCTTTCACTAATAGGACCGAGAAGTTTCTTTTTCTATTTCCTTTGCAGGTCAGAAGATAGAAGTTCAGAGAAGCAGAAGAAGAAAGCAACATTTAATGGAAGTTTTGATTGAATGTATAGTTTTAAATTGTATAGCTTTAATAATTTTTGCAATGTGCCTTTATCACCATTGACAAATTGTTTTGGGCAGTTGTATGTTGTCTCGCCTATACTGTTCAAAGCCTACCCGGCAAGAACCTTGCTTCCTTGTTCTCAGGTTTAACATGGGAAAATGAGTTCTTGTTGTTGGGAAAATTGATTACTCAAGCTTTTAATCTTATTAATTGCTGGGTGAGTGGCGGACCATTTGGTCTGAAAAGTTGATTGTGGATCTCCATTTCTCTTGCTCATGAGTGGATTGTGAAAAGAATCACCCTCATCTTGGCCTATGCAACACCCTGCTCCTGGTCACTATTGTATTAGTTACACCCAAAAGGGAGGGTGCTACAATCAGTCCCTGGTGGGAGAAGATTTTCTGGTCCCCCACTGATTACACTCACTTTGGGGAAATATTAGGTACAAATTGTGTTTGGAAACAATGAGCAGGAGCATGGTAATGCAAATGGTGATGGAATTAAATTAATTGCACTAACTGTGGTGTGACAGGGAACACCTTTGGCCTGGGAACCATCTGAGTCAAAGGACTACCACCCTGCAAGACCATGGCCAAGTCCTTTTGCAAATGGGATGCGAACCCTGAAAGATCGTTATTAGATTTGCGGGCACCATGCATTCAAAGTACTACCAAAAAATTGGACTGGGGTATGGTATATTGGGATGATATGCTTCATATTTCTGAAAATTGGCAGAACTGGGAATCAAATTATATGATCCCCAACGAATTATTGAGTATTATGGACCCGCAACCTGAAACACCAATGAACCAATCAGCGGTGCTCGAGAACCAATCAAGATTGGCTGGTTCTCGATTACCTGCTAACAGAAGAAGGAGTTTGTGCCAAAGTTAAATGACTGTAATTGTTTTCTGAAAATTGATGATAATGGAAATGTGGTTCTCATTTTGTTTACATGTTATAGTTGCACTATAACTTTATCAAAAGCTATTTATCATTATTGATGATATTGTTGTTGTTAGACTTCTGTAAAGAAGAAGAGGTGACTCATTCTGTTTATTAGAATGATACCAATCACAAGTCATTGGACTTATCTTTATTTCCTTGTATGCTTTACTCTTCCCTTGTCTTTCTTTAAAACCTATTATCTTTTTCTATCCTTACCTTTCTACATTTCCTTGTCTCTTCCCTTTTCCTTCTTTTAACCTGTTATCTTTTTCTGTCCTAACCTTTCTACACCCCCTGGAATCGAACCTTTCTACACTCCCTGGAATCGAACCTTTCTACACCCCCTGGAATCGAACTACTGACTATATGTTGACGATTTCTGAGCCACGGGGTGGTGTGGGGATCTGTCCCCTTCCTTTTGAGCATTGTCTCAGAAATCGTAAACCACGTGCTCGGGCGACATCTTGTGGTGGCTGCCTGGAATGCCCGATCTCGGCAACGCTCGATGACGCAATAAGCTAGGCGCCCGCCCTCCACCCGCCTCCAGACGTGTGTCTCCGGTGACAGCCTGGCACGGGGCCAATCCTAGGGTGCAGGAACCGGACATGTCCTGCCTTCGGACCTGTGATTGGTGCGAACTGTTGACTGACGGCTCCAAGTCACATGACTCTGCCGAAAAACTCTATAAAAGAGGCTGGATCACTCGACCACGCGGGACCCTCACCGCCATCTTTCAACTAGCAAGAAAGAATTTCCCGCGGGACGCCGCTGGATCTCAGGGTGGTGAATATTCTTTCTCTTTCAACTGTTTTCTCTGTTTCTCTCTTTCTTTTATCTCTCTCTCTCTCTTTCTCTTCCTTGTTCATTGGGTTGCCTCATTGTTGGACCTAATAAAGTCAGAGCCAAGTTTGTTGATACCGTGCCTCGGTTGTGCTTTGTCCGAACTCAAGGATCACGAATCTGTTTTTATTTCGGGTCAGGATTTTTGGGGGTGCTTAACCTGCAAGCAGGTTAAGCATACCGGATGATAATTTGGCGGACCCCACGTGGGGGGTGTCTGCATTGAACCAGGCACACCGCACGTGGGCTGCACTGGAGTTATTTATATTTTGGCGGGCTCGCTGCGCGCGCGAGCTGACTGCATTGAACCAGGCACGCCGCTGTGGGCTGCACTGGAGTTACTAATTAGGCGGATCTCTCTCTGGGGAGAGAGATTGTCTGCATTTTATTTCTAGATTTGCTCCTTTTCTACTAATTAGGCGAGTCTCTCTATCTCACTCTCTCTCTCGGGGGGGTAGGGGGGGCGGACGGGGACTGTCTGCATTTCATTTCTAAATTTGCTTTGGAGGTGGACCTTAAATCCAGAACCCGACAGTAGTGTAGTGTTAGGGGATGAGGAAAAGGCAGAGGTGCTCAATGCCTTCTTTGCCTCGGTCTTTAATGTCGGGACCGGTTGTCCTCAGGAAACTCGGCCCCCAGAGCCTGAAGTTAGGGACGGGGGGCTGTGTGAAACCCCTGTAATCCAGGAGGAGATGGTTAGTGACCTGCTGTGCTAATTGGACACCCACAAGACTATGGGCCCAGATGGGATTCACCCCAGAGTAATGAAGGAACTGGCAAATGAACTTGCCAAACCACTCTCGATTATCTACCGGCAGTCCTGGTTACCTGGAGAAGTTCCAGCTGACTGGAAATTAGCAAATGTAACGCCCATCTACAAGAAGGGCCGGAAGGATGATCCAGGGAGCTATACGCCTGTCAGCCTGACCTCGGTGCCAGGCAAGGTGATGGAAAAGATCATCCTGAGTGCCATTACACGGCACGTGCAGGACAATCGGGGCATCGTGGCCAGCCAACATGGATTCATGAAAGGCAGGTCCTGCTTGACCAACCTGGTCTCATTCTATGACAAAGTGACCCGCTTAGTAGATGAGGGCAGGGCTGTGGATGTAGTCTATCTAGACTTCAGTAAGGCATTCGACAGTGTCTCCCACAGCATCCTCCTAGACAAAATGGCTGCCCGGGGCTTGGATGGGTGGACTCTTTGATGGGTTAAAAACTGGCTGGCTGGCCGAGCCCAGAGAGTGGTGGTGAATGGGGCAAAGTCCAACTGGCGGCCGGTCACTAGCGGTGTTCCCCAGGGCTCAGTTCTGGGGCCGGTGCTATTCAATATCTCTATAGATGATTTAGAGGTCGGGGTTGAGTGCACCCTCAACAAATTTGCAGATGACCCCAAGCTGGGTGGGAGTGTGGATCTGCTGGAGGGTAGGAAGGTCCTACAGAGGGATTTGGACAGGTTAGATAGACCAACGGCATGAGGTTCAACAAGAACAAGTGCCGGGTCTTACACTTTGGCCACAGCAACCCCCTGCAGTGCTACAGGCTGGGGGAAGAGTGGTTAGAAAGTGGCCTGGAGGAAAGAGACCTGGGGGTGCTGATCGACAGCTGGCTGAACATGAGCCAGCAGTGTGCCCAGGTGGCCAAGAAGGCCAATGGCATCCTGGCCTCTATTAGGAATAGTGTGGCCAGCAGGACTAGGGAAGTGATGGCCCCTCTGTACTCGGCTCTGGTGAGGCTGCACCTTGAGTACTGTGTCCAGTTCTGGGCCCCGCACTTCAAGAAAGATGTTGAGGTGTTGGAGCGAGTCCAGACGAAGGCGACCAAGCTGGTGAAGGGTCTGGAGGGTCTGACCTATGAGGAATGGCTGAGGGAGCTGGGGTTGTTTAGCCTGGAGAAGAGGAGGCTCAGAGGTGACCTTATTGCAGTCTACAACTACCTGAAGGGAGGCTGTAGTGAAGTGGGAGTCGGCCTCTTCTCTCAGGCAACCAGCGACAGGACGAGAGGACACAGCCTCAAGCTTTGCCAGGGGAGGTTCAGGTTGGACATTAGGAAGAATTTCTTCTCAGCAAGGGTCAAGACACATTGGAAGGGGCTGCCCAGGAAGGCTGCGCAGCCATTCAGAGAGACCTGGACAGGCTGGAGAGTTGGGCGGGGAGAAATTTAATGAAATATAACAAGGGCAAGTGTAGAGTCCTGCATCTGGGCAAGAACAACTCCATGCACCAGTACAAGTTGGGGGCAGAGCTGTTGGAGACCAGCGTAGGGGAAAGGGACGTGGGGGTCCTAGTGGACAACAGGATGACCATGAGCCAGCAGTGTGCCCTTGTGGCCAAGAAGGCCAATGGCCTCCTGGGGTGTATTAGAAGGGGTGTGGTCAGCAGGTCGAGAGAGGTTCTCCTCCCCCTCTACTCTGCCCTGGTGATGCCGCATCTGGAGTATTGTGTCCAGTTCTGGGCCCCTCAGTTCAAGAAGGACAGGGAACTGCTAGAGAGAGTCCAGCACAGAGCCACGAAGATGATTAAGGGAGTGGAACATCTCCCTTCTGAGGAGAAGCTGAGGGAGCTGGGCCTCTTTAGCTTAGAGAAGAGGAGACTGAGGGGTGACCTCATTAATGTTTAGAAATATGTAAAGGGCAAGTGTCATGAGGATGGAGCCAGGCTCTTCTCAGTGACATCCCTTGACAGGACAAGGGGCAACGGGTGCAAACTGGAACACAGGAGGTTCCACATAAATATGAGGAAAAACTTCTTTATGGTGAGGGTAACCGAACACTGGAACAGGCTGCCCAGAGAGGGTGTGGAGTCTCCTTCTCTGGAGACATTCAAAACCCGCCTGGACGCGTTCCTGTGTGATATGATCCAGGTAATCATGCTCCGGCAGGGGGATTGGACTAGATGATCTTTGGAGGTCCCTTCCAACCCCGGACATTCTGTGATTCTGTGATCTTGATTTAAATATTAAGGATATCGGCCAGTAAAGCCAAACAATGATTATAATAAAATGAAAATATTGCTGTGATCGTGTGCTGGAGAGCTGACCAATGATTGTAGGAAGATTGGAATATTGATGTGATCGTGTGATGGCTGAAACCAATCCATGCAGAGGTTGTGTAACAACGGCGTGAGGGTCAACAAGAACAAGTGCCGGGTCTGACACTTGGGCCACACCAACCCCCTGCAGCGCTACAGGCTGGGGGAAGAGTGGTTAGAAAGAGCCCTGGGGGTGCTGATCAACAGTCGGCTGAACATGAGCCAGCAGTGTGCCCAGGTGGCCAAGAAGGCCACCAGCATCCTAGCCTCTATTAGGACTAGTGTGGCCAGCAGGACTAGGGAAGTGATGGCCCCTCTGTACTCGGCACTGGTGAGGCCGCACCTTGAATCCTGTGTCCAGTTCTGGGCCCTGCACTTCAAGAGAGATGTTGAGGTGTTGGAGAGAGTCCAGAGGAAGGCGACCAAGTGGTGAAGGGTCTGGAGGGTCTGACCTATGGGGAATGGCTGAGGGAGCTGGGGGGGGTTAGCCTGGAGACGTCCCCATCCCATCACCTGTGTCACTGTCACCAGTGTCACCAGCACCCGTCACCTTCACGCGTGTCACCCTCACACTGTCACCAGCACCCATGTCCCCATCCCGTCACCTGTGTCCCTGTCACCCATGTCAACAACACCCATCACCTTCACCCTGGCGCCATCCCCTCTATCATCATCCCCCGTCACCATCACTGGTGTCACCAGCACCCGTCACCTTCATGTGTGTCACCGTCCCGTGTCATCGTCCCCCATCACCCATCTCACCCATGTCACCTGTGTCACTGTCACCAGTGTCACCAGCTCCCGTCACCTTCACACGTGTCTGACTGGGAGACCAGCCCAGTGCTCCCAGTGCTCCCAGTGCTGGCTGGAAACCAACCCAGTGCTCCCAGTGCTGACTGGGAAACCAACCCAATGCACCCAGTGATCCCAGTGCTCCCACTGCTGGCTAGAAACCAGCTCCAGTGCTCCCAGTGTTCCCAGTTCCAACAGGGAAACCAACCCAGTGCTTCCATGCTCCCAGTGCCGACTGGGAAAACTGCTCCAGTGCACCCAGTGCTCCCAGTGCTCCCAGTGTTCCCAGTGCTCCCAGTGCCAGGTGGAAACAAGCTCCAGTGCTCCCAGTGCTGACTGGGAAACCAACCCAGTGCTCCCAGTGCTCCCAGTACTGGCTGGAAACCAGCCCCAGTGCTCCCAGTGCTCCCAGTACTGGCTGGAAACCAGCCCCTTTGCTCCTGGTGCTCCCATTGCTCCCAGTGCTGACTGGGAAAACAACCCAGTGCTCCCAGTGATCCCAGTGCTCCCAGTGCTGGCTAGAAACCAGCTCCAGTGCTCCCAGTTCCAACTGGGAAACCAACCCAGTGCTTCCATGCTCCCAGTGCTCCCAGTGCCAACTGGGAAAACAGCTCCAGCACACCCAGTGCTCCCAGTGCTCCCAGTGCCAGGTGGAAACGAGCTCCAGTGCTCCCAGTGCTCCCAGTGCTCCCACTGCCAGGTGGAAATGAGCTCCAGTGCTCCCAGTGCTGACTGGAAAACCAGCACAGTGCTCCCAGTGCTCCCAGTGCTCCCAGTGCTGACTGGGAAACCAGCCCCAGTGCTCTCAGTGCCAACTGGGAAACCAGCCCAGTGCTCCCAGTGCTGACTGGTGTAGGCAGTTAATGTCTGGCGGCCGGAAGATATCGGGCTGTACGGAAAGATATGACCCCTCCCCGAATACCCTGAGAGCCAATAGAGTGTGGGTTAGGGCACAACTAGACGTAAGTGACGTTGTGAACTCAGGATATATAATACCGTTTTACACACTAATAAACGCCATTTACCGTCCACCACATTGGTGTCTGTGAGTTAATGGCCCGAGCGGCCTGGGGTTGGTCACCGTGCCGTTCCCGAACCGGGTCGCCACGCCAGTAAAGGCAACAAGTGGTGCCGAAACCCGGGAACTCGCCTGGAATCGGGTGAACGGCGGCCGGAGCGGCAGGACCAGCCCGGCGGGGAGGACGCTTCCGGACCAACAAGGAGGATGGAAGCCCTTGTGAAGGTCGTATCAGAATTATATAAGCAGTGGGGTATCGATTGTAAACCCAAAGATTTTACTCTCGCTGTTGCGAGGCTTTTGCAAACTGGTGTTATCGACCAGCTGGTGGATATTCTCCACCCTGAGGTGTGGGATAAATGCACTAAAGCGTTGGCTGAGAAGACGATGTCTTCGGGTTGCGGGAAAAACCTTAAAGCGTGGGGAAAAGTCGTACAGGCCTTGCAGAAAGCAATACAAGAACAGGAGACCTGGAGGGCGGCAAAGGACTGTTTGCAAACCATCCCTAAACTGGGAGTCGGGGCAGCCACACAGACTTTGCACCCCCCGGACGATAGCGATTATGCAGTGCCTAATGAGCTGTGCGAGGGCGGCACATCCCCTCAATCCCCGAACCCCGACCCACTTACGGAGGGGCAGAAACGAGCTAAATCCTTCTGGAGTGGGTTAGCCGAGGAGGCCAGGGGCGCCTCAGAGAAAGCGGAGTCTGAGGAAGTCTGGACCAGACCGCCGCCTTATGGGCCCCAAAATGGCGCCGAGCAGGAAGGGAGGGGGCGGGGCGAAGATGCTCGTGGCGGGAACAGGGCGGAAGCGCCATTGTTAACGAACGCGCGCGAGCAGGAGGGGGAGGAGAATGAAAAGGAAACAAGCGGGAGGAACAATCAGCATAGAGGGGGGAGCGCGAGCGCGGGGCAAAACGCCAATCGGAGCTGCTGCCCGGGAAAATACCTTTTTAGGGCAAACCCCGCCCTAACCAGAGGGTGGGGCGAGCCAAGGGGGAGGGAACGGCCTGCCCGTGAGGGGAGCGGGCGGGGCTGGAACCCGCGTAAGGGGAGCGGGCGGGGCCGGAACCCGACAAAAGGGTACCGGAACCCGGAAATAACTGACTGGCCAAGTTCCGATTCCGGGTCGGATACGAGCTGGGACGAGTGGCTCGTAACTGACTCAAGCTCAGAAGAGGAGAAAGAGGAAACATATACGGTTAAAAACAAAAATAGAAAGGGACCGCAAAGGGAAAAAATCCCTCTCACAGACTGGAGAAAAATAAAGACTGCATGTGCCGATTGGGCCCCATCGGCCGTGCTAGCATTCCCGGTCCGGGTAACGGATGGAGGACAGAGGGTCCACTCACCAGTAAACCCTAAGGACATACAAGTGGTCGTTAAGGCAATTGCGGATAAAGGGCTTAATTCTGCCATGGTTTCTACCCTCATAGATGGTGTCTTCGGGGGAGATGATATGCTCCCATTTGATATAAAACAAACTTGCAGATTGATTTTTGATGGGGCAGGGATGATTGTTTTTAAACAAGAATGGGAGGATAACTGTGCAAGGCAACTAGCTCAAGTAACTGGAGCAGACCACCCGCTACATGGTTCCAGCCTGCAGCGGCTGATGGGTACAGATCCAACAATGATTACTCCCCATGCACAGGCCCAAGGCCTGCGGGCCCATGAGGTTATGACAACTACTCGTGCGGCCAGAGAGGCCATTCGCACAACCTCTAGGGTCATTGTCAAACCATCGCCATGGTCCACGATTAAACAAACTGAAAGTGAGAGCTTTACGCAGTTTGTGGACCGCCTCCAGGCAGCGGTCGACTCCTCGACCTTACCCGCGGAGGCGAAAGGCCCGGTTGTGGCAGATTGCTTACGCCAACAGTGTAATTCGGCCACTAAAGAATCCTGCGATCGCTGCCAGTGGGGTCAAGTATTGCGGACATGATTAAGCATGTCGCAAAGGAAGAACATTTAGCTCCGATTCAAGTGGCTGTTCGTACCGCAATAGCCAATGTGATGGTATGCTTTAAATGTGGTCAGGTAGGCCACGTGGTGGCAAACTGCCCCCAGCTGGGGGACCAATCAACAGCACCCCCTCCGCGCCAAAATCAACACAGAGGACCGTGTTGGGCATGTGGGAAAAAGGGACACCTCGCCAAGGAATGCAGATCAAAAAAACAGGGAAACGGGAGGGGGAGGGGGCAACCTGGCCGCGCGCAGCCCTCTCCCATTTGGAGCACGAAGCGGCCCAACTATACCAACCCTGGATGGGGCGAGGTGCCATCGAACCTATTACCCCCTCGAGATACGACCAACTTTATGGCTCAACCGGCGACCCAGCCGAACCTATCCCTACCTCAGGGGCAACAAGGACTATTTCCTGGGGGCGAGATCCCAGGGTGGCCCTGGCAGTAAAATGTGATAACCCGCCAGTGGTGTGGGGAACCTGCTCTCTCTATGATACCACAAACGGCACCACCATTAGTATCCCCTTTTTGATTGATACCAGAGCAGACGTTACGGTTATCCCTAAGGCAAAATGGCCCTCACATTGGAAATTGGAGGACGCCCCCATGGTGGGTGGAGTTGGGGGGAGTGGCCCGAGCTCAGAAGAGTACCTACCGGATAGCAATCACACTCTACACTGAAAAGGGACCGGAGAAAACCATTACCCTCTTCCCATATGTCATACCAGGGGTCCCACCCCTGTTGGGGAGGGATGCCCTAGCTCTTTTGAAAGTCAGGGTGACAAATTTACAGTAAGGGCCACTGCCGTACACCCACTTCCACCTATTAGACTGACTTGGAAATCATCTGACCCAGTATGGGTCGAGCAGTGGCCCCTGTCACAGCCTCGAATGGACTCTCTCCTTAAGCTAGTCAACCGCGAACTACAACGAGGTCATATAGAGCCTTCCACCAGCCCATGGAACACCCCCGTTTTTGTAACACCCAAACGAACCGGCAAGGGATTCCGCCTTCTCCATGACTTGCGTGAAGTAAACAAAAGGATCCAACCAATGGGTCCCGTTCAAACACTACTGCCCATGAGCTCCATGCTACCAAAAGGACAACCGTGTGCCGTCCTTGATATTAAGGACTGTTTCTTTTCAATACCACTGCATGAGGAGGACAGGGAGCGGTTTGCTTTTTCTGTCATATTCCCAAACAACCAACGCCCCAACTTGCGCTTCCAGTGGAAAGTGTTACCTCAAGGAATGATCAACTCACCCACTATCTGCCAGATTACAGTGGATCGGGCGCTGGCACCGGTTCGGTGTGACAATCCAACCGCGACTATCATTCAATACATGGATGACATCTTAATCACCGCACCATCAGGAAACCAGGTGGACCAGCTGATATCAACAGTTTCAGAAACTCTAAAGTCAAACGGATTCGAAATCGCGAGTGCGAAGGTTAAAAAGGGACCGTGTATAACCTTCCTGGGAGTAGGGGTCACGAGCTCCTACATAACCCCCCCGCAAATAAAAATCCGACGAGACATCAGAACACTCCACGATATGCAACAGTTGGTGGGATCCTTGCAATGGCTTCGCCACATTGTCCCGATCCCTCCCGAAATCATGGCCCCCCTGTACGATCTTCTGAAAGGAAAGAACCCATGGGAACAGAAAACTCTGACGGCGGAAGCAATGAACTCCCTTGACTTTATTGAGCGTCAAGTATCGTCAAGCACACTCGCCAGGTGGAACCCGGATGCACCACTCGATCTGTATGTGCATTTCACAGAGGGGGGAGGAGTAGGGGCACTAGCCCAGGGGCCCCCTGAAAAAGCTCAACCAATACTGTGGATAGTTTTGGGAAAACCGTCACGTGCATTCTCTCCAGGAGTCGAATGCCTTGGTAATCTTATCATGAAAGGCAGAAAACTCGCCCTAAGACACCTAGGCACTGAACCTGCCAGGATATATCTACCTTTTCGCAAACAACTCCCGACGCAATCAGTGGCGATGTCAGAGTATCTAGCCATAGCTCTTACCGGATTAGGCGGCGAAGTCCAGTATGCTACAAAACCCCCCTGGACTCAAATGCTGGCCATTGTCGACATCGACCTCACACAGAAGATCATGGACCGACCCCAACAGGGACCAACGGTCTTTACAGATGCGTCCTCTACGACCTCAACCGCGGTGGCGGTGTGGCAGTCAGGAGATGAATGGCAGTGTATTAAAATGACCGATCGTGCGCTCTCAGTCCAACAGCTAGAAGTGAAGGCCGTGGTACTGGCGTGTGGACTGTTCCCAATGGAACATCTCAACATAGTGACTGATTCGATGTTTGCGCCAAGCTCTGCTTAGCCATGTCGGGGCCCGGCGTGTCAACATCCACAGCAGCCCTAATGCTGGAAGAAGCACTTTTCTCTCGAAAGGGCACCGTATCGGTCATCCACGTAAACAGCCACAACCCAATTAAAGGGTTTTTCCAACACGGCAATGACAAAGCAGACACCGCAGCAAAAGGATTATGGACATTACGAGATGCCCGCCAGCTGCATGAGTCTCTCCACATCGGAGCGAAAGCACTATCGAAGAAATGCGGAATCTCAGTCGCGGACGCGAAACATGTAGTAGCAACATGTCCTCACTGTCAGAAAGCACCACTGTGGTCCAGTGGAGTCAGCCTCAGAGGTCTCAAGGCCTCCGAGGTGTGGCAGACAGATTTCACGCTCTGTCAGTTGTTGAAACCTCGAGCGTGGTTAGCGGTAACAGTAGATACATATAGTGGAATGATTGTGGCCACACAACACCACAAAACCGACTCCAAAGCAACCATCCAACATTGGTTAACAGTCATGGCGTGGCTTGGCATCCCTAATCAGATCAAAACAGACAATGGTCCGAACTTTGTCTCTAAATCAGTCCAGGCATTTGTTTTGAAATGGGGTATCACCCTAACACATGGCATCCCGTATAACAATACTGGACAAGCCATAGTTGAACGAGCAAATCAGACTCTGAAATCAAAATTAGAGGTGTTGGCGAGAACAGAAGGATTCACCAACGCCATTCCCTCGGGGGACCAAGCACGCCTGTTAGCAACCGCTCTTCTAGCACTAAATCAATTTTCTAGGGGGGAAGAGAAGAATAGCCCCACCCAAAAACATTGGGCCACCAGAGCGTTAGAGGAAGGTCCGTTGATCATAATCAAAAATGAGCTGGGAGAATGGAAACAGGGGTGGAGGCTAGTTCTTAGAGGGCGAGGGTATGCCGCGGTCAAAAAGGATGGGAAAGTTAAGTGGTGTCCACTTAAGTCCATTAAACCAGACCTCCAGAGTGAAACTAATGAGAACTGTGAGTTTTTGTTCGCAGGAACAGTTCATCGGACGCCCTCGTGACCCGTATGACCTGGTGGCGAGACAGGACGACGAGTCGACAAGCTTCCTACCCACGCCTGAGAGCCCGGCATCCGCGGAATCCAAACACCAGCGATATGACCCCCACAGAAGAGAGCTAAGACACCTTTGCGTCATCCTAATCCTAGGACTCGTCACGACAGGACAGGCAGAATCAGTGCATCATCCCTATCAACCATTCAAGTGGGTCATCACAAGCGATGGCAGGGTGATAAAGGAAAGTATAACAGTAGGTGCTCCGACCTTTACGATAACAGTTGGTGACTTATTCCCCGTGGTGGGAGGGCCCAAATCCAAATCATTATGGGGAACATACTGGTGTCCCAGCTCAAACCTAGGAATGAGTTATTGCAATTATCCAGGTTATTTGTATTGTGGACATTGGGGATGCGAAACCATTGTAACAGCTGATGCATGGAAACCAAAGAGAGAAGACAAATTTCTGCGGGTAAAATGGGGACCAAATGGATGCACCCACCCAAAATTTGCGATTGACGGAATGATATCCCTCAGAGGTACCTGTACCCATATAAGTTTAGAAATCCTGCAGCCAACTAATACAGGCTGGATGGTGGGAAAAATGTGGTCGGTATTCATTTACAAAGCTGGTACAGATCTGGGAGTAGTGGTACACATTATTAAGCTTCTACCTCAGGCACCCCAGGCCATCGGGCCTAACCCCGCTCTTAACCCACAAGCACCCACACTTAGCCCCACCATTAAGCCACAAACACCAGCACTTCTACCTACACCATCACGGCATGCTACCTTAGGTGATGCAATACACACCACCAAAGATCCTGATGGGAACTCTCTCTGGAAAATGATGCAGGCTAGTTATCGGGTACTGAACAAAACTAACCCGAATCTTACAGAACATTGTTGGCTGTGCTATGGAATAAAACCACCCTTTTATGAGGCGGTGGGAGTGAGTGATGCACCCACATGGGCAAACCATCCAAACCCACCCCAATGTATATGGGACCCAAAAAGATTAGGGATCACACTAACACAAGTGGTAGGAAGGGGTATTTGTGTGGGTAAAATCCCAAAAAACGTAGAATCACTGTGTATTAGAACACTGAGTAAAAATCCAAGAGCAAAATGACTAATACCGGCTAGCTATACCAAATGGATTTGTTCTGCTACGGGAGTTACACCTTGCTTGTCATTAAGCATGTTTAACGAATCTGCCGACTATTGTATTCAGGTAGCTATAGTCCCTAAAATCTCTTACCACCCTGAGGACTTTGCCTATGACTTACATACTATGCCAGAACATCACTTGTCAAAACGAGAACCCATTTCAGCACTGACAATAGCTGCTTTACTGATCATGGGAGGTGCAGGAGTAGGTACAGGAGTAGCATCTTTGGTGCAACAGAATAAAGAATTTAACACCTTGAGGATGGCAGTGGATGAGGACTTAGCTAGAATTGAACAATCAATAAGTGCATTAGAACAATCAGTTAGATCATTATCTGAAGTAGTATTGCAAAATCGAAGAGGATTAGATCTGGTGTTCTTACAAGCAGGGGGAGTGTGCGCCGCTCACTCAACACTATATATGTTGTGTATATGCGGACCACACCGGAGTAGTGAGAGACACCATGACCAAATTGCGAGAGGGATTGGAAAAACGGAAAAAGGAACGAGAAGCACAGCAGAGCTGGTTTGCATCATGGTTTAATCATTCACCATGGCTAACCACCCTGATATCAACCTTGACGGGACCGATCATAATGATCGTAGTGGCATTGATCCTTGGACCCTGTATATTGAATAGGATCGTGTCGTTTGTCAGAAGTCGGATAGAAAAAGTTAATGTTATGCTGATGGAACGCCGACAAATGCTTTAAGAATGCTCTAATTGCCTTAAGAATGTTCTGTCTCAAAATTTCCGTTAGCTATCCCCAGCTATCCCCCATTTACTTTTATATAGCGTGCCTTATTTCAAGTTTGTAATGCATGTTTTAAGATATAGAGTAAGAGCGCTTTGTATTTAGCATATTTTATACACGTCTATGACACACGTATTCTTTATTCATGTTATTCACATGTGTTCTTTGGGATTGTTATACTTTAGTAGATTTACTCGTGAATGGAGAGGGGGGAAATGTAGGCAGTTAGCGTCTGGCGGCCGGAAGATATCGGGCTGTACGGAAAGATATGACCCCTCCCCGAATACCCTGAGAGCCAACAGAGTGTGGGTTAGGGCACAACTAGACGTAAGTGACGTTGTGAACTCAGGATATATAATACCGTTTTACACACTAATAAACGCCATTTACCGTCCACCACATTGGTGTCTGTGAGTTAATGGCCCGAGCAGCCTGGGGTTGGTCGCCGTGCCGTTCCCGAACCGGGTCGCCACGCCAGTAAAGGCAACACTACTTTATTTTAGGGCCTGCTTTAATCCACCATTTTGAGTCTGACAGCATTGCAAAAGCATCCCTCTGAGCACTCTCTAGAGACATATTTTCACCCAGATAAAGTACAGAAGCTCGCCAGAACAGAAGTCATCAGAAGGCAAGGCCATATGGGAAACAACAAAGAAAAGCCTTTATTAAGCTTAGATGCCTTGCTAAGCAGCTGGGGGAAGGATTTGCAGAGTAAGAGATGAAAATGGCTACTAACATGCCAGACTGTCTCTACCAGAACACAGGGGAACTCCCAAGAACACATTTGCTCCCTAGCACTTAAAAATACACTTTCTCATTCTGTGATTTTTTTAACTCTCTTCTAATCAACACCACTTGCACACTTTGCAACAAACAAATCATCTCTGTAGCTGGCACTGAAAGCACTGCCTCAAAACATCCCGATGTAATAGTTCAGTCGGCCCAACAGTTGATGGAACTTTCCTTTGCATTATTGTCTGTCCTGGTTTGGCCTAAACCAGGCCGATTTTCCTTAGTGATTTTTACTTTCAGCTAAGTCTCCTCTAAATAACTGCACTTTCTGAAACTAACTACATGTTTTGCAGACAGTGTCTGCTTCCAGGACTGATAACGCTCGAAGTTTGTAGTTATCACTGAGGCACCGGTAGGGATGTTGTGCAGTAAGGCTCTTGCTGTACTTTTTCTTAGAGAAACCAAGGTCACTGCTGAATTCCTCACTGCTTACAAGTGAAAAGCCGAAGGGGGGTCGCAGCTGCAGGGGGAAGCAGACAGGGCAGGTGACCCAAAATTGACCAACGAGGGTATTCCATCCCATACACGTCATTCTCGGTATAAAGCGGGGGGATCACGAGGGTCTCGCTCTTGCTTGCTCGCTCTTGCTCTTTCTGCTATGGCCGGTGTCCAAGGAGGACTCCGACTGTTTTCCTGCTGCCCCCGATCCCGATCTGTGCATCCCTGAATCCAGCTCTCGACCGTCGCTAGGCCCAGCCTGGGCCTTCCCGGAGCCTGCCCTGCAGTGCCGGTGGTGACGTTGCCGACATCGGGGGAGCTCGATCTTGGTTTTGTATATATATTTGTATATATTTGATTATTCCAATATTATTATTATACTCTTTTTCATTATTATAGGTTTATTAAAACTGTTTTAACTTTCCAACCCGTAAGTCTCTCTCCCTTTTCCCTTTCCCTTTCCCTTCGGGTGGGGGGGGAGGGTTAACAGAGAGCGTCTGCTGCAGGTTTAATCGCCAGCCCAGCTTTAAACCGTGACAGATTTATTGGCGCCCAACGTGGGGCTCGAGAGAACCTCCAACAGGTTCCTCTGATAAGTCGAATCCCGGCTCCGGCGGGAGGAGACCCGGAGAGCTCAGCTGAGAGAGTATCAGATTTCTTCCTTTGAGATTTACGAGGGGTTGGAAATTAAAAGAGATAGTGAAGATGCTGATGTCATTTTTGAATACTGTGTTATCTCGTCTTTTTATAGAGTTTCTTTCACAGCTGAGTATTGCAATGATGCCTTACCTGCCGTGGGCACTGTGTTATTGTTTGCTTCTTATGAATGTTTACATGCGGTTTAGCAGTGGGCACTGGTCGAAATGTATTGTTTTGGTATGGGGTTTGATACTGATTTATGCTGTGATAAACTGGGCAGTTACTATTCCGATCTCTTATCTCTATAACACAATGATGGGCAGTTTTAATCGCGAATCAGTAGCAGCGACTTCATCTGCACGCTCCAGGCGTCCTTTAGCTGATTCTGTTAATGATTACTCTTCCAGTTTTACTGCAGGAAATAGTACCTTCTTCTTTTCTGCCAAGCTGATTCCTCTAGATTTTGTGAAATTAGGATGGTGCTGTCTAGGTGGCATGTTTTTATTTTCGGTTGTCCTGAATGTATTTCTGATGTGGGATAAGATTAAATATCGGTGCAGGGACAGTTGTAGGTGTTGTGCAGCTACCTCAGATCCTACAGCGTGTGCTGCCGCTACAGCCACTAAATCCACTGAAACCTCGGCAGCCTGCACCACAGCTGCTACACCCCCCAAGATGGCCACTGCAGCTACTCAGACTCTAACGAGTCTCAGCACTCCCACGACAGCCACTGCATCTACTCAGACCCCAGCATCTAACGAATCTGTACCAATTGCTCCTGTAACCAGGAAGAAATACCAAAAGAAATCAGCTCGTGAAGAGGAGGATGATGACTCAGAGCCTTCTAAGGCAGAGCCATCACATGACCCAGGTGAGGGCCCTTCTCAGGCAGAGTCAGGGCCCGACAGAGATGGGGGTTCCCTTGATCGTCATTTTAAAGCAGACCCATCACAGAAGAAAGGTCGTTCTAAAGCAGAACTATCACAGGAGGAGGACTCGGATGTAGAGATAACCTACCACTCCTTATCCCTGAAGGACCTGAGAAATATAAGGAAAGATTTCAGCCGTTACGATGGTGAGCCAATTATTACCTGGCTGCTCCGATGCTGGGATAATGGGGCAGATAGCATGCAATTAGACGGTAGAGAAGCCAGACAGTTGGGATCCCTGTCCAGAGATGGTGGTATTGATAAGGCGCTTGCAAGAAAGTCAAACACTATCAGTCTCTGGAGGCGACTCTTGTCAGCTGTAAAGAGCAGGTATCCCTATAAAGATGATGTTATGAGCCACCTGAGCAAATGGACCACTATAGAAAAAGGTATTAACTACCTTAGACAACTAGCTGTGCAAGAGATCATTTATAGACACCCACGGGAAATTGTAGATCCTGTAGATCCTGATGAAGTGGAATGCAACCGATCCATGTTCCGGAAGGTTGTGAAGAATGCTCCACCAACATATACCCATACATCGTCAATATTAGTCTGGGGAGAAAATGCTATGGCACGACCTAGTGTGGATGAAATGGCTAACTGTATGCGACAGTATGAAGATAGTATTTCTTCCCCACTGCAGGCCCGTGTCTCGGCTGTGGAAAAACTGACAAAGGAAAACAAGGACTCATTGAAACAACTGTCAGACAAACTGTCCAGGATAGAGAATAAACTTGACTCTCTACCTACAGAGGCCCGCGTTGCAGCTGTTAAGAGAAAACGCCCTCCTACAGGACCAGCTCAAAGGAAACGGAACACATCACGAGGTATCCTGTGGTTTGCCCTGCGTGGTTATGGGGAGGACATGAACAGATGGCATGGACAACCTACCAGTACCCTACAGGCACGAGTACGTGAGTTGCAAGCTAAAAGAAATACCAGAGAGAATTTTCCTAGGAGGATGGCTGCTCCAGTTACCAGTGAGCAGGACCCCAGTCAGGGTAGATGGGCCTCAAATTCCTTTTTCCAAAGTGTGAATAGGAGAAATGAAGGTCCAGTCCCTGTGAGCAGCACAAATCCATTTCTTGATTAGGGGGGCCCTGCCTCCAGCCAGGTGGAGGAAAGGGACAACCGAGTTTATTGGACTGTGTGGATTCGATGGCCTGGCACATCAAAACCACAAAGGTATCGAGCCTTGGTAGACACTGGTGCACAGTGCACCCTAATGCCATCGGATCATAAAGGGGCGGAATCTATCAGTATTTCAGGAGTAACAGGAGGATCTCAAGTGTTATCTGTATTGGAAGCCGAAGTGAGCTTAACTAAAAATGAATGGAAAAAGCACCCCATTGTGACTGGCCCAGATGCTCCGTGCATCCTTGGCATAGACTACCTCAAGAGCGGGTATTTTAAGGACCCAAAAGGGTATAGATGGGCCTTTGGTGTAGCAGCTGTAGAGACTGAGGACATTAGACAGCTGTCTACCTTGCCTGGCCTCTCAGAGGATCCTTCTGTTGTGAGGTTGCTGAAGGTTGAAGAACAACAGGTGCCAATTGCTACTACCACGGTGCACCGACGACAATATCGCACCAATCGAGACTCCCTGATCCCCATTCATAAACTGATTAGACAATTAGAAAATCAAGGAGTGATTAGTAAGACTCGCTCATCCTTTAATAGTCCTATATGGCCAGTGCGAAAGTCTGATGGAGAATGGAGATTAACTGTGGACTATCGTGGCCTAAATGAAGTTACGCCACCGCTGAGTGCTGCTGTGCCAGACATGCTAGAACTTCAATACGAACTGGAGTCAAAGGCAGCCAAGTGGTATGCCACCATAGACATTGCTAATGCATTTTTCTCTATTCCTTTGGCACCAAAGTGCAGGCCACAGTTTGCTTTTACCTGGAGAGGTATCCAGTACACCTGGAATCCACTGCCCCAGGGGTGGAAACACAGTCCTACTATTTGCCATGGACTGATCCAGACTGCACTAGAAAAGGGTGGAGCTCCAGAACATTTGCAATATATTGATGACATCATTGTGTGGGGTGATACAGCAGCAGAAGTTTTTGACAAAGGGGAGAAAATAATCCAAATTCTTCTGAAAGCTGGTTTTGCCATAAAAAGAGGCAAGGTCAAGGGACCTGCCCGGGAGATCCAGTTTTTAGGGATTAAATGGCAAGATGGGCGTCGCCAGATCCCGATAGAGGTGATCAACAAAATAACAGCTATGTCCCCACCAACTAACAAAAAGGAAACACAAGCCTTCTTAGGTGTTGTGGGTTTCTGGAGAATGCATATTCCAGATTACAGCCAGATTGTACGCCCTCTTTATCAAGTGACCAGAAAGAAGAATGATTTTCAGTGGGGCCCTGAACAACGACAGGCTTTTGAACAGATTAAACAAGAGATTGTGCATGCAGTAGCCCTTGGACCAGTCCGTATGGGACAAGATGTTAAAAATGTGCTCTACACCTCAGCTGGGGACAATGGTCCTACCTGGAGCTTCTGGCAGAAAGTGCCAGGGGAGACTCGAGGTCGACCCCTAGGATTTTGGAGTCGAGGATACAAGGGCTCCGAGGCCATTTACACCCCAACTGAAAAAGAGATACTGGCAGCATATGAAGGAGTTAGAGCTGCCTCAGAGGTAATTGGTACTGAAGCACAACTTCTCCTGGCACCTCGATTACCAGTATTAGGCTGGATGTTCAAGGGTAAGGTTCCCACTACCCATCATGCAACTGATGCTACATGGAGTAAATGGATTGCATTAATTACACAGAGGGCTCGAATAGGAAACGCTAATCGCCCAGGAATCTTAGAAGTGATCATGGACTGGCCAGAAGGCAAAGACTTTGGAATGCCACCAGAAAAGGAGGTGACACGTGCTGAAGAAGCCCCACCATATAATGAACTACCAGAGGATGAGAAGCAGTATGCCCTGTTCACCGATGGATCCTGCCGTCTTGTAGGAAAGCATCGGAAGTGGAAAGCTGCTGTATGGAGTCCCATACGACGAGTCACGGAAGCCACAGAAGGACAAGGTGAATCAAGTCAATTTGCAGAGGTAAAAGCCATCCAGCTGTCTCTAGACATTGCTGAGCGAGAAAAGTGGCCAAGGCTGTATCTTTATACTGACTCATGGATGGTGGCAAATGCCTTGTGGGGGTGGTTAAAGCAGTGGAAGCGAAGCAACTGGCAGCGTAAAGGTAAACCTATTTGGGCTGCTGAACTGTGGCAAGATATTGCTACTCGGCTAGAGAAACTAGTCGTGAAGGTACGTCATGTAGATGCTCACGTACCTAAAAGTCGGGCAACTGAGGAACATCGAAACAACCAACAAGCAGATCAGGCTGCTAAAGTGTTCCAAATAGATTTGGACTGGGAACATAAAGGTGAACTATTTTTAGCTCGGTGGGCTCATGACACTTCAGGTCATCAAGGGAGAGATGCAACATACAGATGGGCTCGTGACCGAGGGGTGGACTTAACTATGGACTCTATTGCACAGGTTATCCATGATTGTGAAACATGCGCCGCAATTAAGCAAGCCAAACGGTTAAAACCTTTGTGGTATGGGGGACGGTGGTTGAAATATAAATATGGGGAGGCCTGGTAAATTGACTATATCACACTCCCTCAAACCCACCAGGGTAAACGTCATGTGCTTACCATGGTGGAGGCGACCACCGGATGGCTGGAAACATACTCTGTGCCCCATGCCACTGCCCGGAACACTATTCTGGGTCTTGAAAAGCAAATCTTGTGGCGACATGGCACACCAGAGAGAATTGAGTCGGACAATGGTACTCATTTCAAAAATAGTCTCATAGACAACTGGGCCAAAGAGCATGGCATCGAATGGGTATATCATATCCCCTATCATGCACCAGCCTCTGGAAAAATTGAACGATACAATGGGCTGTTAAAAACTACCCTGAAAGCAATGGGGGGTGGAACCTTTAAAAACTGGGATAAGCATTTGGCAGAAGCTACCTGGTTAGTTAACACCAGAGGATCTATCAACCGAGCTGGCCCTGCTCAGTCAGACCTTTTACATACAGTAGAAGGGGATAAAGTCCCTGTGGTGCATGAAAGGAATCTGTTGGGAAAAACTGTCTGGGTTCTTCCTGCTACGGGCAAAGGTAAACCCATTCATGGTATTGCTTTTGCTCAAGGACCTGGATGTACTTGGTGGGTAATGCTGCAGGATGGTGGAGTCCGATGTGTCCCTGAAGGTGATCTGATCTTGGGTGAGAATACTTAATTCTGAACTGCATGATGTTAATTGCTGCATAATACTAACAGTGTTCATAAGTGTCTTTCAGGTTGAAGCAGTGGTGATGGGAATGGAGCTAGCTGCAAGTGGGGTCCAGTAACCTCCTCGGGACTGACATCTTTAACCTGCAACCCGTGGGCACGAACTGTGACAAAGCTCATACCATCTCTCCTACCCTGGGAGACTCCTAGCCAGATGGAAACCCACAATCCTGAACTAAATGAACTTGATGAACTTTTTTTTCTGTATAGAGATGAATCATAAACTAATGTTATCTGTATATATTTTAAAATGAAAAGTTAGTGGTGATCTGAGTATGACGTGAATGGTATGGAATAAGGGGTGGAATGTCCTGGTTTGGCCTAAACCAGGCCGATTTTCCTTAGTGATTTTTACTTTCAGCTAAGTCTCCTCTAAATAACTGCACTTTCTGAAACTAACTACATGTTTTGCAGACAGTGTCTGCTTCCAGGACTGATAACGCTCGAAGTTTGTAGTTATCACTGAGGCACCGGTAGGGATGTTGTGCAGTAAGGCTCTTGCTGTACTTTTTCTTAGAGAAACCAAGGTCACTGCTGAATTCCTCACTGCTTACAAGTGAAAAGCCGAAGGGGGGTCGCAGCTGCAGGGGGAAGCAGACAGGGCAGGTGACCCAAAATTGACCAACGAGGGTATTCCATCCCATACACGTCATTCTCGGTATAAAGCGGGGGGATCACGAGGGTCTCGCTCTTGCTTGCTCGCTCTTGCTCTTTCTGCTATGGCCGGTGTCCAAGGAGGACTCCGACTGTTTTCCTGCTGCCCCCGATCCCGATCTGTGCATCCCTGAATCCAGCTCTCGACCGTCGCTAGGCCCAGCCTGGGCCTTCCCGGAGCCTGCCCTGCAGTGCCGGTGGTGACGTTGCCGACATCGGGGGAGCTCGATCTTGGTTTTGTATATATATTTGTATATATTTGATTATTCCAATATTATTATTATACTCTTTTTCATTATTATAGGTTTATTAAAACTGTTTTAACTTTCCAACCCGTAAGTCTCTCTCCCTTTTCCCTTTCCCTTTCCCTTCGGGTGGGGGGGGAGGGTTAAGAGAGAGCGTCTGCTGCAGGTTTAATCACCAGCCCAGCTTTAAACCGTGACATTGTCATACAGTGCTGTGCTCCACAAGAGCACCTATATTGCTTTGAAAGGAAGAGTCAAGAAAATCTGACATACTTTCACTCATTAATCTGATTATAAAGACCACCCGATGCCTTAACGCCTCATTGGCACTTCTTGCCTTTTCAGCGTGAGACTGGGAAAGCGAAAGCAATGCTGGAGGCAATGTGGGAATGACCCAAACTGAGCCTGCGCGAAGCACCTGGCCCAGGGACACTAACCGAGCTGGCAGCACACCTCCGGGAGGTCCCAAACCTGCTGGTGACAGAGTCAGAGCAGCTGACTCCCAGACAGGCAGTGCGTCAGCTCCACGGTAACATCACGGGTTTTGAATGGGTACGTGACTTACCCTCAGCTCAGCCAGGGAAACGGGGAACTGCAGTTCCTTTCTGAAAGCTCTACAGAATCCTGCTGCCTGGCAGCCCAAGAATTAATTGCACTCTGAAGTGTAACCAAAGCAATCCCCCATCCTAGCACTGCAACACAGAATGGCATGGTGAAGGGCAAGCTTTAAAAGTTGCTTAGATGTCTTCTCTGAAATGCTAAGTTTGCACAGTGTTGAAGACATCCCAGGAGACAGACAGACATTGGCTGTGAGGCCAAATGATTAATTCAGAGTTAGCAGGAATTTTATTTTGATGACATCACATGGTGGCATTACTAAAATTGTTCAGTGCAGGCTGCAACACTGCACTCAAGCAACTTCTGAGTTGAAGAGACAGTCTTACAAGAACACTATTCTTCCTTAAAACGATTCATCTAAGACGAGTTCAGAGTCCCAGTTGTAGTTTCAGATTTGTATTTTACCCGATAAGCACAATAGCACCTTCTCCAAGTGTTTTGAGTGAGAATGTTAGAGGGCAGGAAAGAGCACTCCAGAAACACGAGTTCTGCCGTTTCCAGTCCTTCCACAATATTGCGAGAACATCTATTATAAAATACAGGTTAAGAAATTCAGATCAAACTAAAAGGAGGCAAGTTTAAATGCGTCATTCTTGAGTATAAGCTTTTTGAAGGGAATTCTGCCTTTATACAACATGCCTCTATGGGAAGCTTGGGAGAGGACAACCTCCCCCCACCCCCGCTTTCTCAAATATGTCCCAACCATCCATTTTGCCTTCCCAGCATCTTCAAAAGATTCCATGATACCATTCTTTTTCAACTGATATTTAAAATCCTGTTTAGTTTCCGCTTGTCTTAGCATTGCTTCTACTACTAGGTTTCCATTGTGAAAAGCAACACTTACTGAACTGTAAAATCTTAGAATACTTGGAAAAATCTGAACAAGGAGACTATCTTCACAGTTTAAATGTCTATAGAAAAACAGCGAGCTTTAGGTCCAACCACTTTAAATGCTAGTGCTGAAGTTACGGATACCGCAACGTATGTATTATTCTGTTTAAGATTTAATACATGAATGGGAAGAGGAAAAAAAACACTAGTACGCATTTTAAAGAAAATCCTGTTGTAAGAGTGTCACAGAACTACAAAAAAAAAAAAAAAAAGAAATGCAATGTTGAAGGAATGAAAACACTTTACAAGTCTTTTTAGTTCTGAAAAGTCACAGCTATCCTGGCTGTGTCCCCTCCCAGCTTCCTGCCCACCCCCAGCCAGCTCACTGCGACAGCAGAGTGAGGAACACAGAAGACCTTGGTGCTGTGCAAGCACTGCTCAGCAATAGCTAAACATCGGGGTGCTGTCAACACTCAAAAAGGTACTGTGAAGTCTGCGACGAGAAAAAAATATTTGCATCCCAACCAGGCCCAGTACAGAAACCCTTCTGTGCTTGCTCATGATTCTTATTCCTATGAGAAGCACATGGAAAATAAGGCGTTGGACTTCTCAGGGAGAAACATGGAAATGCTCCCGATCTGCGGCTGCCATTATTTGAGCCCAACAGCACAAGAATATAGGCTGCTCAATGAACCGCAAAAATCCCATCAGTTTTTCCCTCATTGCATGTTTCTGCCGTGCAGACATCATGAAGCTCTGGCCCTGCAAGCTGGATGGCCCCAGCTCCCGATAAGCCGTATGATGCAACAGCACATATGACAGGCACCAGGAGCCTCTTCTTCTCATTCTCTTCTCCTCTCTTCTCTTCTCTTCTCTTCTCTTCTCTTCTCTTCTCTTCTCTTCTCTTCTCTTCTCTCCCTTCCCTTCCCTTCTCTCCTCTCCTCTCCTCTCCTCTCCTCTCTTCTTTATTCTCTCCTCTCCTCTCCTCTCCTCTCCTCTCCTCTCCTCCTTCATGCCAACGCACATTCATCAAATTGTTAGGCCAAATGGCCTCACTGAAGACAAGTCTTCTTGAGAATGTGGCACCACAGTCACCTTTTTTTCTTTTCCCTTCTCCCCTTCCAGGTGATGCTGACCAAGCCCCAGGCACCTGCTCACTCTTTTGGACTCTGCCATTCCATCTACACAACTACTTTAATACCTATGTGATGAGTCGAATAAAACAACATACCCCAAAGATCTTGTCTGTTCCGCTTCAGCTGTGGGGAGAGAGGGTGTGCGTGAGTGAGGACGATTGGCTCTCTCCATTTCATGTCTATGCCTCAGCCAAAACATTGCGAGATTAGGATGAGGGGAGAGCACCGAGATCAACAGCATAAGCAAGGCAGAGAGCTCTGACAGCACCCTTTCACCTGACTAGAGCTAAACACGGCCCTGTGAAAGCACTCCAGCCCTTCCCTACATGCTCTCACCCCACGGCTGAGCATCCCGCAGGCACAGGCTTGCCCCCAAGGACACAGCCCACCTCCACACTCCCCTTGTCAGTGCACATGGGTGGCTTCTCTCCAGGCTGCAGCTGGAAACACAACTGCTCTACATGACCTCTTGCTATGGGCTGAGCCTCAATACCACAGGCGAGTCCCCAAAACACCAACAGTTAAGGAGAAAGAAACATTAATTCCAGTCTGAAAAGGTTCTAATCATAGCATTGTGCAACAGCCCACTTTGGAAGGGACCTCAGAAGGTCATCTCGTCCAGCCTTGCATGGGAAAGCTAGCCTGGAGATTACCTAGCAGCTGGCTAACTGCAACTTGAGAGCCTCCAGTGAGGAGGACTCTTCATGGCCCTGGGGAGGCTGTTCCTCCCCTCTTGATAACTAGTAACACCAAAAGGATTTTCCCCTGATTTTTAAGGACCACTCTGTCAGGGAAGCTTGCAGAGATGTTCCTTTCATAGCAGTATGCCCTACTGCTGTCTGTAGGGGAGATCTATGGTCCGCACGTTGAAGCCTTTGCTCCAGCCACAGCCGCTCGGCAAGACCTCTTGCCGTGGGCTAAGAAGCGCAACCAAGTCCCCAAAACACTGACAGTTAAGGAGAAAGAATCCAACAGACATGACGATGGTTGTGTCCTCCAGGTCACCTTATAAAAGCTAGCTATCCACTAAAGGAATTGAAAATATTGAAGGATGAAGATGCTATAGCCCCTCTGGGCAACCTGCTCCAATGCCGGACTGCCCCAATAGGGAAGAGGTTTTTCCTTCTCTCTAGTCTGAAGCTTTCATATTTCAACATCGTCTAGACTATCGTCCGTTTTCCTCCTGCCAAGTACCACAGTGATGAATTTGGATCCATTTTCCGCAAAACTTCTCCCTAGGGACTGGCAGGCTGCTCTGAGCTCCCAAAGCCCTCCCATTCTAGAGAATGAAAATGCCCTGTCCTGCAGCTTCTCCTTGCAGGGAAGTGCTCCAGGCCCCGAGCATCTTCATGGCCCTCTGCTGATCTTGCTCCCAGTTAGTAGCATCTTGCTTGTACTGGAAGCCCAACACTTGACCCTGTATTGTGCACGTGGTCTAATAAGTGATGAGGAGGGGGAGATAACCACTTCCCTCCATCTTTGGGCAGGCTCGTGTTCATACAGCCCAGGACACTTCTTTGCTACCAGGGCACACTGCTGGAAGGTGTTTTGCCTTCTGTCCCTCCAGAACATCAGGGTATGTTCCACAAAACTGCACGCTGCTCAGATGATCCCCACTCCATAGCACTGGAGGGGCCTGGTCTAGTCCACGTGCAGGACCTGCTGCTAGGTCTTGTCAAATTTCAGGAGCTTTGTGGCAAGGCATCCCTCCCACTCACCAGGCTTTCACTGAATGGAATCCCTAAGGCACAGGAATGGTCCTCCCAATTTGGTGACATCAACAGACACGATGATGGTTGCGTCCTCCAGGTAATCTTATAAAAGCGCACCTTATAAATTGCACAGGGCCCAGGAAAGAGTCCTGTGCTGCCCCACTTGTCAATGACCTGCGCTAGGGTGCAACATTATAATCAACGGAGACAGAGCAAATAGAGCAGATGGAGAAGATAAAAATCACAGACGGACTGGTGGACGTCAGCGGGGCCACATAAGTCCATTTCTGGCAGCAAGGAGGTGTTAGTCACCATGGCCAGGAACCCACTGATCCATGGCCCAGCTTCCAGCTGCAGGCAGGATCTGGCCCTCCTCAGGGCTGCATAGTGCAGCAGCCTGCACACAGGCACGTAGTGATCAGAGGACATCACCATCAGGAGTCAGCACTCTGCTTCTGTGAGAGAAGTAAAACAGGAGAATTGCCAGATGCAGCAGCAGCTAAAAATGGCTCTGTCCTGTGTCAGGAAGTTGGACAGTAGCCTATGAAGAATGGTAACCTGCAGCAGGTGTCCAGGAGGACAAGTGTCCCGGGAAGAGGTATGCGGTGGTTGGAAGGTGCTGGGCAACTACCACCAGCACAATAGTGGAGAGGTTTGTGGTGAGGGTCAGGCTGTTGATTATCAGGAAGAGCAGGAAGAGAAGAACGTGCAGCCCAAGGTGACTGCTGCATCCCAGGAGCACAGCTGGAGCACATCCAGGCCGAGCAAAGGCATCCTGCACACTGTGGGCATGTTTCACAAGCATGTGCAGTACTCGCTCGCTCCATAAGCCTGCATGGCAGCCTTGCAATGAAAGCAATACAGGAAGCAGGAGCCAGGTGGGAAGCTGGAGCTACATTATCTGATGCTGTGACCACAGCCCTGAGGAGTACAGCAAGGACTGAGAGTTGGTCCTTACACCAATCACTGCTGTACAGTATAGGACCTGCAGCAGGTGACTTTGGGGCCCGGATGGTGTCACCTGTTGTCCTGAGACACATGGCAACACTCTGCTTATGTCCTAAAGAGGAGCCCAAGCTCCCCTCGGCGCTCTGTAGATATGCAGAGGAGTGAGAGTGACAGCAATGAACAGGCCTGAAGCATGTCTTCAAACCTTGGTGGTGTTCATTTCCAAAGAGAGGCAGGGCGTGAGGAAGAGACAGTTGTGTGTGCAAGTGTGCCAGGGAGCACTGCCTCTGCTTAGGAGAGTGACCTGATCCTCCAGTGCCAGGCAGACTTTGCTTCCCCAGTCCCTGCCTTGAGGTCCATCCACTCGAGAGGTGTGGGAAGAGAGGCTGCCAGCGAAGACTGAGGCAAAAATGTTGTTGAGTACCTCAGCCTTCTCCTTGTTCGTTGCTACCAGTTTGCCAGTCAGGTTCATCAGGGGGGTATGCCTTCTTTGACCTTCCTTTTCTGGCTGACATAGCCATAGAAGCCCTTCTTGTTATTCTTTGCAACCCTCGACAAGTTCGGGTCCAACCGTGCCTTGGTCTTCCTGACCTCAACCCTACACAATCGGTCAGCATCCCTATACTCGTCCCAGGATACCTGTCCCTGCTTCCACTGCCTCTGCATTTCCTTCTCATCCTTTAGCTTTGGACAGCAGGT